>NW_022261985.1:2868385-2920184 GCF_002021735.2 Oncorhynchus kisutch
CCTACCTAACTGCTGCTGCCCCCTACCTAACTGCTGCTGTCCCCTACCTAACTGCTGCTGCCCCACTACCTAACAGCACTGCCCCCTAACTAACTGCTGCTGCCCCCCTACCAACTGCTGCTGCCCGCTACCTAACTGCTTCTGCCCGCTACCTAACTGATTACCGCCCCCTTACCTAACTGCTTTTCCCCCCTACCTAACTTAATACTGCCCCCACTACCTAACTGCTACTGCCCTCGCTACCTAACTGCTGCTGCCACACTACCTAACTGCTACTGCCCCCCTACCTAACTGCTACTTCCCCAATACCTATCTGCTACTGCCCCTACCTAACTGATACTGCCCCCTACCTAACTGATACTGCCCCTACCTAACTTGCTGCTGCCCCCTACCTAACTGCTGCTGCCCCACTACCTAACTGCTGCTGCCCCTACCTAACTGACACTGCCCACTACCTAACTGCTACTGCCCCCCTACCTAACTGACACTGCCATGACCTAACTGCTGCTGCCCCACTACCTAACTGCTGTTGCCCACTACCTACTGACACTGCCCCACTACCGAACTGCTGCTGCCCCACTACCTAACTGCTGCTGGCCCCTACCTAACTGCTGCTGCCCTACTAACTGATACTGCCCCCCTACCTAACTGCTGCTGCCCCCCTACCTAACTGCTGCTGCCCTACCTAACTGCTGCTGCCCCACTCCTAACTGCTGCTGCCCCCCCTAAAACTGATACTGCCCCCTACCTAACTGCTGCAGCCCTGCTACCTAACTGCTCTTGCCCCTACCTAACTGCTGCTGCCCCACCTAACTGATGCTGCCCCCTACCTAACTGCTGCTGCCCCCCTAACTAACTGCTGCTGCCCCACCTATCTAACTGATACTGCCCCTACCTAACTGATACTGCCCCTACCTAACTGATGCTGCCCCCCTACCTAACTGCTGCTGCCCCCCCTATCTAACTGATACTGCCCCCTACCTAACTGACACTGCCCCACTACCTAACTGCTGCTGCCCCTACCTAACTGCTGCTGCCCCCCACTACCTAACTGCTGCTGCCCCCCTACCTAATTTCTGCTGCCCCCTATACTTAACTGATACTGGCCCACTACCTAACTGCTGCTGCCCCACTACCTAACTGCTGGCAGCTCCACTACCTAACTGATACCGCCCCTACCTAACTGCTGCTGCCCTGCTACCTAAACTGCTTCTGCCCGCTACCTAACTGATACCGCCCTACCTAACTGCTGTTCCCCCTACCTAACTATACTGCCCCCCTACCTAACTGCTACTGCCCCACTACCTAACTGCTGCTGCCCCTACCTAACTGCTACTGCCCTACCAAACTGCTACTGCCCCCAAACCTATCTGCTACTGCCCCTACCCTAACTGATACTGCCCCTACCTAACTGATACTGCCCCCTACCTAACTGCTGCTGCCCCCCTACCTAACTGCTGCTGCCCTACCTAACTGCTGCTGCCCCTACCTAACTGACACTGCCCCACTACCTAACTGCTACTGCTCCCCTACCTAACTGACCACTGCCCCATGAACTAACTCTGCTGCCCCCCCACTACCTAACTGCTTGTTGCACCACTACCCTAACTGACTGCCGTGTGCCCCACTCACGAACTGCTGCTGCCCCCACTACCCTAACTTGCTGGCTGTCCCCCTACCTCACTGCTGCTGCCCCCTACCTAACTGGATACTGCCCCCCATACCTAACTTGCCTCTGCCCCCCTACCTAACTGCTGCTGGCCCCCTACCTAACTGCTGCTGCCCCCACTCCTAACTGCCTGCTGCCCCCCTACCAAACTGATACTGCCCCCCTACTAACTGCTGCACCCTGCTACCTAACTTGCTCTTGCCCCCTACCCTTAAACTTTTTGCTGCTTTTGCCCCCCTACGGCTAAACTGCCACTGCCCCCCCTACCCTAATGCTACTCCCCCCCTACCTAATGCGGCTGCCCCCCTACTAACTGCTGATGCCCCTTCGACCTACATTTCTGCTGCCCCTCTACTTAACTGATACTGGCCCAGTTCCTAACTGCTGCAGCTCCACTACCTAACTGATACTGCCGCCCTACCTAACTGCTGCTGCCCCCACCCTACCTAACTGCTGCTGTCCCCTACCTAACTGCTGCTGCCCCACTACCTAACAGCCACTGCCCCCCTAACTAACTGCTGCTGCCCCCCTACCTAACTGCTTGCTGCCCCGCTACCTAACTGCTGCTGCCCCGCTACCTAACTGATACTGCCCCCCTACCTAACTGCTGTTTCCCCCCTACCTAACTTATACTGCCCCCTACCTAAATGCTTACTGCCCCACTACCTAACTGCTGCTGCCACACTACCTAACTGCTACTGCCCCCTACCCAAACTGCTACTTCCCCAATACCTAACTGCTGCTGCCCCACAACCTATCTGCTACTGCCCCCCTACCTAACTGATACTGCCCCCCTACCTAACTGATACTGCCCCCCTACCTAACTGCTGTTGCCCCACTACCTAACTGACACTGCCCCACTACCTAACTGCTGTTTCCCCCCTACCTAACTGATACTGCCCCGCTACCTAACTGCTGCTGCCCCCTACCTAACTGCTGCTGCCCCCCCTACCTAACTGCTGTTGCCCCACTACCTAACTGACACTGCCCCACTACCTAACTGCTGCTGCCCCACTACCTAACTGCTGTTGCCCCACTACCTAACTGACACTGCCCCACTACCTAACTGCTGCTGCCCCCCTACCTAACTGCTGCTGCCCCCTACCTAACTGCTGCTGCCCCCTACCTAACTGATACTGCCCCCCTACCTAACTGACACTGCCCCATGACCTAACTGCTGCTGCCCCACTACCTAACTGCTGTTGCCCCCACTACCTAACTGACACTGCCCCACTACCTAACTGATGCTGCCCCCCTACCTAGCTGCTGCTTGTCCCCCTACCTAACTGCTGCTGCCCCATACCTAACTGATACTGCCCCCCTCCCTAACTGCTGCTGCTCCCCTACCTAACTGCTGCTGCCCCCCTACCTAACTGCTATTTCCCCCTACCTAACTGCCGCTGCCCCCCTTCCTAACTGCTGCTGCCCCCCTACCTAACTGCTGCTGCCCCCCTACCCTAACTGCTGCTGCCCCCCTACCTAACTGCTGCTGCCCCACTACCTAACAGCCACTGCCCCCCTAACTAACTGCTGCTGCCCCCCCTACCTAACTGCTGCTGCCCCGCTACCTAAATGCTGCTGCCCCGCTACCTAACTGATACTGCCCCCTACCTAACTGCTGTTTCCCCCCCTACCTAACTTATACTGCCCCCTACCTAACTGCTACTGCCCCACTACCTAACTGCTGCTGCCACACTACCTAACTGCTACTGCCCCCTACCAAACTGCTACTTCCCCAATACCTAACTGCTGCTGCCCCACTACCTATCTGCTACTGCCCCCCTACCTAACTGCTGTTTCCCCCCTACCTAACTTATACTGCCCCCCTACCTAACTGCTACTGCCCCACTACCTAACTGCTGCTGCCACACTACCTAACTGCTACTGCCCCCTACCAAATTGCTACTTCCCCAATACCTAACTGCTGCTGCCCCCTACCTAACTGATACTGCCCCCCTACCTAACTGACACTGCCCCACGACCTAACTGCTGCTGCCCCACTACCTAACTGCTGTTGCCCCACAACCTAACTGCTACTGCCCCCCTACCTAACTGATACTGCCCCCTACCTAACTGATACTGCCCCCCTACCTAACTGCTGTTGCCCCACTACCTAACTGACACTGCCCCACTACCTAACTGCTGTTTCCCCCCTACCTAACTGACACTGCCCCGCTACCTAACTGCTGCTGCCCCCTACCTAACTGCTGCTGCCCCCCTACCTAACTGCTGTTGCCCCACTACCTAACTGACACTGCCCCACTACCTAACTGCTGCTGCCCCCCTACCTAACTGCTGTTGCCCCACTACCTAACTGACACTGCCCCACTACCTAACTGCTGCTGCCCCCCCTACCTAACTGCTGCTGCCCCCCTACCTAACTTCTGCTGCCCCCTACCTAACTGATACTGCCCCCCCTACCTAACTGACACTGCCCCCACGACCTAACTGCTGCTGCCCCCACTAACCTAACTGCTGTTGCCCCCACAACCTAACTGACACTACCCCACTACCGAACTGCTGCTGCCCCCCCTACCTAACTGCTGCTGCCCCCTACCTAACTGATACTGCCCCCTACCTAACTGATGCTGCCCCCCCTACCTAACTGATGCTGCCCCCCCTACCTAACTGCTGCTGCCCCCCTACCTAACTGCTGCTGCCCCCCCTATCTAACTGATACTGCCCCCCCTACCTAACTGATACTGCCCCCTACCTAACTGATGCTGCCCCCCTACCTAACTGCTGCTGCCCCCCTATCTAACTGATACTGCCCCCCCTACCTAACTGACACTGCCCCACTACCTAACTGCTGCTGCCCCCCTACCTAACTGCTGCTGCCCCACTACCTAACTGCTGCTGCCCCCCTACCTAATTTCTGCTGCCCCTATACTTAACTGATACTGGCCCACTACCTAACTGCTGCTGCCCCACTACCTAACTGCTGCAGCTCCACTACCTAACTGATACCGCCCCCCTACCTAACTGCCTGCTGCCCTGCTACCTAACTGCTGCTGCCCCGCTACCTAACTGATACCGCCCCCCCTACCTAACTGCTGTTTCCCCCCTACCTAACTTATACTGCCCCCCTACCTAACTGCTACTGCCCCACTACCTAACTGCTGCTGCCACACTACCTAACTGCTACTGCCCCCTACCAAACTGCTACTTCCCCAATACCTAACTGCTGCTGCCCCACTACCTATCTGCTACTGCCCTCCTACCTAACTGATACTGCCCCCTACCTAACTGATACTGCCCCCCTACCTAACTGCTGTTGCCCCACTACCTAACTGATACTGCCCCACTACCGAACTGCTGTTTCCCCCCTACCTAACTGATACTGCCCCCCTACCTAACTGCTGCTGCCCCCCTACCTAACTGCTGCTGCCCCACTACCTAACTGCTGCTGCCCCCCTACCTAACTGACACTGCCCCACTACCTAACTGCTACTGCCCCCCTACCTAACTGACACTGCCCCATGACCTAACTGCTGCTGCCCCACTACCTAACTGCTGTTGCCCCACTACCTAACTGACACTGCCCCACTACCGAACTGCTGCTGCCCCCCTACCTAACTGCTGCTGCCACCCTACCTAACTGCTGCTGCCCCCTTCCTAACTGATACTGCCCCCCTACCTAACTGCTGCTGCCCCCCTACCTAACTGCTGCTGCCCCACTCCTAACTGCTGCTGCCCCCCTACCAAACTGATACTGCCCCCCTACCTAACTGCTGCAGCCCTGCTACCTAACTGCTCCTGACACCTACCTAACTGCTGCTGCCCCACTACCTAACTGCTACTGCCCCCCTACCGAACTGCTACTGCCCCCCTACCTAACTGCTGCTGCCCCCCCTACCTAACTGCTGCTGCCCCACTATCTAACTGCTGCTGCCCCCCTACCTCATTTCTGCTGCCCCTCTACTTGACTGATACTGGCCCACTACCTAACTGCTGCTGCCCCACTACCTAACTGCTGCAGCTCCACTACCTAACTGATACTGCCGCCCTACATAACTGCTGCTGCCCCCCTACCTAACTGCTGCTGCCCCCCTACCTAACTGCTGCTGTCCCCTACCTAACTGCTGCTGCCCCACTACCTAACAGCCACTGCCCCCCTAACTAACTGCTGCTGCCCCCCTACCTAACTGCTGCTGCCCCGCTACCTAACTGCTGCTGCCCCGCTACCTAACTGATACTGCCCCCTACCTAACTGCTGTTTCCCCCCTACCTAACTTATACTGCCCCCTACCTAACTGCTACTGCCCCACTACCTAACTGCTGCTGCCACACTACCTAACTGCTACTGCCCCCTACCAAACTGCTACTTCCCCAATACCTAACTGCTGTTGCCCCACTACCTATCTGCTACTGCCCCCCTACCTAACTGATACTGCCCCCTACCTAACTGATACTGCCCCCCTAACTAACTGCTGTTGCCCCACTACCTAACTGACACTGCCCCACTACATAACTGCTGTTTCCCCCCTACCTAACTGATACTGCCCCGCTACCTAACTGCTGCTGCCCCCTACCTAACTGCTGCTGCCCCCCTACCTAACTGCTGTTGCCACACTACCTAACTGACACTGCCCCACTACCTAACTGCTGCTGCCCCCCTACCTAACTGCTGCTGCCCCCCCTACCTAACTGCTGCTGCCCCCTACCTAACTGATACTGCCCCCCTACCTAACTGCTGCTGCCCCCCTACCTAACTGCTGCTGCCCCACTACCTAACAGCTGTTGCCCCACTACCTAACTGACACTGCCCCACTACCTAACTGCTGCTGCCCCCCTACCTAACTGCTGCTGCCCCCCTACCTAACTGCTGCTGCCCCCTACCTAAATGATACTGCCCCCCTCCCTAACTGCTGCTGCTCCCCTACCTAACTGCTGCTGCCCCCCTACCTAACTGCTATTTCCCCCTACCTAACTGCTGCTGCCCCCCTTCCTAACTGCTACTTCCCCCTACCTAACTGCTGCTGCCCCCTACCTAACTGCTGCTGCCCCACTACCTAACAGCCACTGCCCCCCTAACTAACTGCTGCTGCCCCCCTACCTAACTGCTGCTGCCCCGCTACCTAACTGATACTGCCCCCTACCTAACTGCTGTTTCCCCCCTACCTAACTTATACTGCCCCTACCTAACTGCTACTGCCCCACTACCTAACTGCTGCTGCCCCCCTACCTAACTGCTACTGCCCCCTACCAAACTGCTACTTCCCCAATAACTAACTGCTGCTGCCACACTGCCTATCTGCTACTGCCCCCCTACCTAACTGATACTGCCCCCTACCTAACTGATACTGCCCCCCTACCTAACTGCTGTTGCCCCACTACCTAACTTACACTGCCCCACTACCTAACTGCTGTTTCCCCCCTACCTAACTGATACTGCCCCCCTACCTAACTGCTGCTGCCCCCTACCTAACACTGCTGCCCCCCTACCTAACTGCTGTTGCCCCACTACCTAACTGACACTGCCCCACTACCTAACTGCTGCTGCCCCACTACCTAACTGCTGTTGCCCCACTACCTAACTGACACTGCCCCACTACCTAACTGCTGCTGCCCCCCTACCTAACTGCTGCTGCCCCCCTACCTAACTGCTGCTGCCCCCTACCTAACTGATACTGCCCCCCCTACCTAACTGCTGCTGCCCCCCTACCTAACTGCTGCTGCCCCACTACCTAACTGCTGTTGCCCCCACTACCTAACTGACACTGCCCAACTACCTAACTGCTGCTGCCCCCCTACCTAACTGCTGCTGCCCCCCTACCTAACTGCTGCTGCCCCCTACCTAACTGATACTGCCCCCCTCCCTAACTGCTGCTGCTCCCCTACCTAACTGCTGCTGCCCCCCTACCTAACTGCTATTTCCCCCTACCTAACTGCTGCTGGCCCACTACCTAACTGCTACTGCCCCCCTACCTAACTGCTGCTGCCCCACTACCTAACTGACACTGCCCCCCTACCTAACTGCTGCTGCCCCACTACCTAACTGCTGCTGCCCCACTACCTAACTGCTACTGCCCCCCTACCTAACTGCTACTGCCCCACTACCTAACTGCTGCTGCCCCACTACCTAACTGCTACTGCCCCCCTACCTAACTGCAACTTCCCCAATACCTAACTGCTGCTGCCCCACTACCTATCTGCTACTGCCCCCCTACCTAACTGATACTGCCCCCTACCTAACTGATACCGCCCCCTACCTAACTGATACTACCCCCCTACCTAACTGCTGTTGCCCCACTACCTAACTGATACTGCCCCACTACCTAACTGCTGTTTCCCCCTACCTAACTGCTACTGCCCCCCCACCTAACTGCTGCTGCCCCCCTACCTAACTGCTACTTCCCCCCTACCTAACTGCTGCTGCCCCCCTACCTAACTGCTGCTGCCCCCCTACCTAACTGCTGCTGCCCCACTACCTAACTGCTGCTGCCCCCACTACCTAACTGACACTGCCCCACTACCTAACTGGCACTGCCCCCCTACCTAACTGCTACTGCCCCCCTACCTAACTGACACTGCCCCCTACCTAACTGCTGCAGCCCCACTACCTAACTGTTGCTACCCCCCTACCTAACTTCTGCTGCCCCCCTACCTTACTGATACTACCCCCCTACCTAACTGCTGTTGACCCACTACCTAACTGATACTGCCCCACTACCTAACTGCTGTTTCCCCCCTACCTAACTGATACTGCCCCCCTACCTAACTGCTGCAGCCCCCTACCTAACTGATACTGCCCCCCCACCTAACTGCTGCTGCCCCCCTACCTAACAGCTGCTGACCCCTACCTAACTGCTACTGCCCCCCTACCAAACTGCTGCTGCCCCACTACCTAACTGCTGCTGCCCCCTAACTAACTGACACTGCCCCACTACCTAACTGCTGCTGCCCCACTACCTAACTGCTGCTGCCCCCCTACCTAACGACTGCTGCCCCCTACCTAACTGATGCTGCCCCCTACCTAACTGCTTCTGCCCCCCTACCTAACAGCTGCTGACCCCACCTAACTGCTACTGCCCCCCTACCAAACTGCTGCTGCCCCCCTACCTAACTGCTGCTGCTCCCCTACCTAACTGCTGCTGCTCCCCTACCTAACTGCTGCTGCCCCCCTACCTAACTGCTGCTGCCCCCCTTCCTAACTGCTACTTCCCCACTACCTAACTGCTGCTGCCCCCTACCTAACTGCTACTTCCCCCTACCTAACTGCTGCTGCCCCCTACCTAACTGCTGCTGCCCCCCTACCTAACTGCTGCTGCCCCACTACCTAACTGACACTGCCCCACTACCTAACTGCTACTGCCCCCCTACCTAACTGACACTGCCCCACTACCTAACTGCTGCTGCCCCACTACCTAACTGCTACTGCCCCCCTACCTAACTGCTACTGCCCCACTACCTAACTGCTGCTGCCCCACTACCTAACTGCTACTGCCCCCCTACCTATCTGCAACTTCCCCAATACCTAACTGCTGCTGCCCCCACTACCTATCTGCTACTGCCCCCCTACCTAACTGATACTGCCCCCCTCCCTAACTGCTGCTGCTCCCCTACCTAACTGCTGCTGCCCCCCAACCTAACTGCTATTTCCCCCTACCTAACTGCTGCTGGCCCACTACCTAACTGCTACTGCCCCCTACCTAACTGCTGCTGCCCCACTACCTAACTGACACTGCCCCCTACCTAACTGCTGCTGCCCCACTACCTAACTGCTGCTGCCCCCCTACCTAACTGCTGCTACCCCACTACCTAACTGCTGCTGCCCCACTACCTAACTGACACTGCCCCCCTCCCTAACTGCTGCTGCCCCCCCTACCTAACTGATACTGCCCCACTACCTAACTGCTACTGCCCCACTACCTAACTGCTGCTGCCCCACTACCTAACTGCTACTTCCCCCCTACCTAACTGCTGCTGCCCCACTACCTAACTGCTGCTGCCCCACTACCTAACTGCTACTGCCCCCCTACCTAACTGCTACTGCCCCACTACCTAACTGCTGCTGCCCCCTACCTAACTGCTGCTGCCCCACTACCTAACTGCTGCTGCCCCCCTACCTAATTTCTGCTGCCCCTATACTTAACTGATACTGGCCCCACTACCTAACTGCTGCTGCCCCACTACCTAACTGCTGCAGCTCCACTACCTAACTGATACCGCCCCCCCTACCTAACTGCTGCTGCCCTGCTACCTAACTGCTGCTGCCCCGTTACCTAACTGATACCGCCCCCCTACCTAACTGCTGTTTCCCCCCTACCTAACTTATACTGCCCCCCTACCTAACTGCTACTGCCCCACTACCTAACTGCTGCTGCCACACTACCTAACTGCTACCGCCCCCCTACCAAACTGCTACTTCCCCAATACCTAACTGCTGCTGCCCCACTACCTATCTGCTACTGCCCTCCTACCTAACTGATACTGCCCCCTACCTAACTGATACTGCCCCCCTACCTAACTGCTGTTGCCCCACTACCTAACTGATACTGCCCCACTACCGAACTGCTGTTTCCCCCCTACCTAACTGATACTGCCCCCCTACCTAACTGCTGCTGCCCCCCTACCTAACTGCTGCTGCCCCACTATCTAACTGCTGCTGCCCCCCTACCTCATTTCTGCTGCCCCTCTACTTGACTGATACTGGCCCACTACCTAACTGCTGCTGCCCCACTACCTAACTGCTGCAGCTCCACTACCTAACTGATACTGCCGCCCTACATAACTGCTGCTGCCCCCCTACCTAACTGCTGCTGCCCCCCTACCTAACTGCTGCTGTCCCCTACCTAACTGCTGCTGCCCCACTACCTAACAGCCACTGCCCCCCTAACTAACTGCTGCTGCCCCCCTACCTAACTGCTGCTGCCCCGCTACCTAACTGCTGCTGCCCGCTACCTAACTGATACTGCCCCCTACCTAACTGCTGTTTCCCCCCTACCTAACTTATACTGCCCCCTACCTAACTGCTACTGCCCCACTACCTAACTGCTGCTGCCACACTACCTAACTGCTACTGCCCCCTACCAAACTGCTACTTCCCCAATACCTAACTGCTGTTGCCCCACTACCTATCTGCTACTGCCCCCCTACCTAACTGATACTGCCCCCTACCTAACTGATACTGCCCCCCCTACCTAACTGCTGTTGCCCCACTACCTAACTGACACTGCCCCACTACCTAACTGCTGTTTCCCCCCTACCTAACTGATACTGCCCCGCTACCTAACTGCTGCTGCCCCCCTACCTAACTGCTGCTGCCCCCCTACCTAACTGCTGTTGCCCCACTACCTAACTGACACTGCCCCACTACCTAACTGCTGCTGCCCCACTACCTAACTGCTGTTGCCCCACTACCTAACTGACACTGCCCCACTACCTAACTGCTGCTGCCCCCCTACCTAACTGCTGCTGCCCCCCTACCTAACTGCTGCTGCCCCCTACCTAACGGATACTGCCCCCCTACCTAACTGCTGCTGCCCCCCTACCTAACTGCTGCTGCCCCACTACCTAACTGCTGTTGCCCCACTACCTAACTGACACTGCCCCACTACCTAACTGCTGCTGCCCCCCTACCTAACTGCTGCTGCCCCCCTACCTAACTGCTGCTGCCCCCTACCTAACTGATACTGCCCCCCTCCCTAACTGCTGCTGCTCCCCTACCTAACTGCTGCTGGCCCCTACCTAACTGCTATTTCCCCCTACCTAACTGCTGCTGCCCCCCTTCCTAACTGCTACTTCCCCCTACCTAACTGCTGCTGCCCCCTACCTAACTGCTGCTGCCCCACTACCTAACAGCCACTGCCCCCCTAACTAACTGCTGCTGCCCCCCTACCTAACTGCTGCTGCCCCGCTACCTAACTGCTGCTGCCCCCTACCTAACTGATACTGCCCCCCCTCCCTAACTGCTGCTGCTCCCCTACCTAACTGCTGCTGCCCCCCCTACCTAACTGCTATTTCCCCCTACCTAACTGCTGCTGGCCCACTACCTAACTGCTACTGCCCCCCTACCTAACTGCTGCTGCCCCACTACCTAACTGACACTGCCCCCTACCTAACTGCTGCTGACCCACTACCTAACTGCTGCTGCCCCCCTTCCTAACTGCTGCTACCCCACTACCTAACTGCTGCTGCCCCCACTACCTAACTGACACTGCCCCCCCTCCCTAACTGCTGCTGCCCCCCTACCTAACTGATACTGCCCCACTACCTAACTGCTACTGCCCCACTACCTAACTGCTGCTGCCCCACTACCTAACTGCTACTTCCCCCCTACCTAACTGCTGCTGCCCCACTACCTAACTGCTGCTGCCCCACTACCTAACTGCTACTGCCCCCCTACCTAACTGCTGCTGCCCCACTACCTATCTGCTGTTTCCCCCTACCTAACTGCTACTGCCCCCCCACCTAACTGCTGCTGCCCCCCTACCTAACTGCTACTTCCCCCTACCTAACTGCTGCTGCCCCCCTACCTAACTGCTGTTGCCCAACTACCTAACTGATACTGCCCCACTACCTAACTGCTGTTTCCCCCTACCTAACTGCTACTGCCCCCCCCACCTAACTGCTGCTGCCCCCCTACCTAACTGCTACTTCCCCCTACCTAACTGCTGCTGCCCCCCCTACCTAACTGCTGCTGCCCCCCTACCTAACTGCTGCTGCCCCACTACCTAACTGCTGCTGCCCCACTACCTAACTGACACTGCCCCACTAGCTAACTGACACTGCCCCCCTACCTAACTGCTACTGCCCCCCTACCTAACTGACACTGCCCCCTACCTAACTGCTGCTGCCCCACTACCTAACTGCTGCTGCCCCCCTACCTAACTTCTGCTGCCCCCCCTACCTTACTGATACTACCCACCTACCTAACTGCTGTTGACCCACTACCTAACTGATACTGCCCCACTACCTAACTGCTGTTTCCCCCCTACCTATCTGATACTGCCCCCCCTACCTAACTGCTGCAGCCCCCTACCTAACTGATACTGCCCCCCCACCTAACTGCTGCTGCCCCCCTACCTAACAGCTGCTGACCCCTACCTAACTGCTACTGCCCCCCCTACCAAACTGCTGCTGCCCCACTACCTAACTGCTGCTGCCCCCTAACTAACTGACACTGCCCCACTACCTACCTGCTGCTGCCCCACTACCTAACTGCTGCTGCCCCCCTACCTAACGACTGCTGCCCCCTACCTAACTGATGCTGCCCCACTACCTAACTGCTGCTGCCCCCTAACTAACTGACACTGCCCCACTACCTACCTGCTGCTGCCCCCCCACCTAACTGCTGCTGCCCCCCCTACCTAACAGCTGCTGACCCCTACCTAACTGCTACTGCCCCCCTACCAAACTGCTGCTGCCCCACTACCTAACTGCTGCTGCCCCCTAACTAACTGATACTGGCCCACTACCTAACTGCTGCTGCCCCACTACCTAACTGCTGCAGCTCCACTACCTAACTGATACCGCCCCCCCTACCTAACTGCTGCTGCCCTGCTACCTAACTGCTGCTGCCCCGTTACCTAACTGATACCGCCCCCCTACCTAACTGCTGTTTCCCCCCTACCTAACTTATACTGCCCCCCTACCTAACTGCTACTGCCCCACTACCTAACTGCTGCTGCCACACTACCTAACTGCTACCGCCCCCTACCAAACTGCTACTTCCCCAATACCTAACTGCTGCTGCCCCACTACCTATCTGCTACTGCCCTCCTACCTAACTGATACTGCCCCCCTACCTAACTGATACTGCCCCCCCTACCTAACTGCTGTTGCCCCACTACCTAACTGATACTGCCCCCACTACCGAACTGCTGTTTCCCCCCTACCTAACTGATACTGCCCCCCCTACCTAACTGCTGCTGCCCCCCTACCTAACTGCTGCTGCCCCACTATCTAACTGCTGCTGCCCCCCTACCTCATTTCTGCTGCCCCTCTACTTGACTGATACTGGCCCACTACCTAACTGCTGCTGCCCCACTACCTAACTGCTGCAGCTCCACTACCTAACTGATACTGCCGCCCTACATAACTGCTGCTGCCCCCCTACCTAACTGCTGCTGCCCCCCCTACCTAACTGCTGCTGTCCCCTACCTAACTGCTGCTGCCCCACTACCTAACAGCCACTGCCCCCCTAACTAACTGCTGCTGCCCCCCTACCTAACTGCTGCTGCCCCGCTACCTAACTGCTGCTGCCCCGCTACCTAACTGATACTGCCCCCCTACCTAACTGCTGTTTCCCCCCTACCTAACTTATACTGCCCCCTACCTAACTGCTACTGCCCCACTACCTAACTGCTGCTGCCACACTACCTAACTGCTACTGCCCCCTACCAAACTGCTACTTCCCCAATACCTAACTGCTGTTGCCCCACTACCTATCTGCTACTGCCCCCCTACCTAACTGATACTGCCCCCTACCTAACTGATACTGCCCCCCTACCTAACTGCTGTTGCCCCACTACCTAACTGACACTGCCCCACTACCTAACTGCTGTTTCCCCCCTACCTAACTGATACTGCCCCGCTACCTAACTGCTGCTGCCCCCCTACCTAACTGCTGCTGCCCCCCTACCTAACTGCTGTTGCCCCACTACCTAACTGACACTGCCCCACTACCTAACTGCTGCTGCCCCACTACCTAACTGCTGTTGCCCCACTACCTAACTGACACTGCCCCACTACCTAACTGCTGCTGCCCCCCTACCTAACTGCTGCTGCCCCCCTACCTAACTGCTGCTGCCCCCTACCTAACGGATACTGCCCCCCTACCTAACTGCTGCTGCCCCCCTACCTAACTGCTGCTGCCCCACTACCTAACTGCTGTTGCCCCACTACCTAACTGACACTGCCCCACTACCTAACTGCTGCTGCCCCCCTACCTAACTGCTGCTGCCCCCCTACCTAACTGCTGCTGCCCCCTACCTAACTGATACTGCCCCCCTCCCTAACTGCTGCTGCTCCCCTACCTAACTGCTGCTGGCCCCTACCTAACTGCTATTTCCCCCTACCTAACTGCTGCTGCCCCCCTTCCTAACTGCTACTTCCCCCTACCTAACTGCTGCTGCCCCCTACCTAACTGCTGCTGCCCCACTACCTAACAGCCACTGCCCCCCCTAACTAACTGCTGCTGCCCCCCTACCTAACTGCTGCTGCCCCGCTACCTAACTGCTGCTGCCCCCTACCTAACTGATACTGCCCCCCTCCCTAACTGCTGCTGCTCCCCTACCTAACTGCTGCTGCCCCCCTACCTAACTGCTATTTCCCCCTACCTAACTGCTGCTGGCCCACTACCTAACTGCTACTGCCCCCCTACCTAACTGCTGCTGCCCCACTACCTAACTGACACTGCCCCCCTACCTAACTGCTGCTGACCCACTACCTAACTGCTGCTGCCCCCCCTTCCTAACTGCTGCTACCCCACTACCTAACTGCTGCTGCCCCACTACCTAACTGACACTGCCCCCCTCCCTAACTGCTGCTGCCCCCCCTACCTAACTGATACTGCCCCACTACCTAACTGCTACTGCCCCCACTACCTAACTGCTGCTGCCCCACTACCTAACTGCTACTTCCCCCCTACCTAACTGCTGCTGCCCCACTACCTAACTGCTGCTGCCCCACTACCTAACTGCTACTGCCCCCCTACCTAACTGCTGCTGCCCCACTACCTATCTGCTGTTTCCCCCTACCTAACTGCTACTGCCCCCCCACCTAACTGCTGCTGCCCCCCTACCTAACTGCTACTTCCCCCTACCTAACTGCTGCTGCCCCCCCTACCTAACTGCTGTTGCCCAACTACCTAACTGATACTGCCCCACTACCTAACTGCTGTTTCCCCCTACCTAACTGCTACTGCCCCCCCCACCTAACTGCTGCTGCCCCCCTACCTAACTGCTACTTCCCCCTACCTAACTGCTGCTGCCCCCCTACCTAACTGCTGCTGCCCCCCTACCTAACTGCTGCTGCCCCACTACCTAACTGCTGCTGCCCCACTACCTAACTGACACTGCCCCACTAGCTAACTGACACTGCCCCCCTACCTAACTGCTACTGCCCCCCTACCTAACTGACACTGCCCCCTACCTAACTGCTGCTGCCCCACTACCTAACTGCTGCTGCCCCCCTACCTAACTTCTGCTGCCCCCCTACCTTACTGATACTACCCACCTACCTAACTGCTGTTGACCCACTACCTAACTGATACTGCCCCACTACCTAACTGCTGTTTCCCCCCTACCTATCTGATACTGCCCCCCCTACCTAACTGCTGCAGCCCCCTACCTAACTGATACTGCCCCCCCACCTAACTGCTGCTGCCCCCCTACCTAACAGCTGCTGACCCCTACCTAACTGCTACTGCCCCCCTACCAAACTGCTGCTGCCCCACTACCTAACTGCTGCTGCCCCCTAACTAACTGACACTGCCCCACTACCTACCTGCTGCTGCCCCACTACCTAACTGCTGCTGCCCCCCTACCTAACGACTGCTGCCCCCTACCTAACTGATGCTGCCCCCCCTACCTAACTGCTTCTGCCCCCCTACCTAACAGCTGCTGACCCCACCTAACTGCTACTGCCCCCCTACCAAACTGCTGCTGCCCCCCTACCTAACTGCTGCTGCTCCCCTACCTAACTGCTGCTGCTCCCCTACCTAACTGCTGCTGCCCCCCTACCTAACTGCTGCTGCCCCCCCTTCCTAACTGCTACTTCCCCACTACCTAACTGCTGCTGCCCCCCTACCTAACTGCTACTTCCCCCTACCTAACTGCTGCTGCCCCCTACCTAACTGCTGCTGCCCCCCTACCTAACTGCTGCTGCCCCACTACCTAACTGACACTGCCCCCTACCTAACTGCTGCTGCCCCACTACCTAACTGCTGCTGCCCCCCCTACCTAACTGCTGCTACCCCACTACCTAACTGCTGCTGCCCCACTACCTAACTGACACTGCCCCCCTCCCTAACTGCTGCTGCCCCCCTACCTAACTGATACTGCCCCACTACCTAACTGCTACTGCCCCACTACCTAACTGCTACTTCCCCCCTACCTAACTGCTGCTGCCCCACTACCTAACTGCTGCTGCCCCACTACCTAACTGCTACTGCCCCCCTACCTAACTGCTACTGCCCCACTACCTAACTGCTGCTGCCCCCTACCTAACTGCTGCTGCCCCACTACCTAACTGCTGCTGCCCCCCTACCTAATTTCTGCTGCCCCTATACTTAACTGATACTGGCCCACTACCTAACTGCTGCTGCCCCACTACCTAACTGCTGCAGCTCCACTACCTAACTGATACCGCCCCCCCTACCTAACTGCTGCTGCCCTGCTACCTAACTGCTGCTGCCCCGTTACCTAACTGATACCGCCCCCCTACCCTAACTGCTGTTTCCCCCCCTACCTAACTTATACTGCCCCCCTACCTAACTGCTACTGCCCCACTACCTAACTGCTGCTGCCACACTACCTAACTGCTACTGCCCCCTACCAAACTGCTACTTCCCCAATACCTAACTGCTGCTGCCCCACTACCTATCTGCTACTGCCCTCCTACCTAACTGATACTGCCCCCTACCTAACTGATACTGCCCCCCTACCTAACTGCTGTTGCCCCACTACCTAACTGATACTGCCCCACTACCGAACTGCTGTTTCCCCCCTACCTAACTGATACTGCCCCCCTACCTAACTGCTGCTGCCCCCCTACCTAACTGCTGCTGCCCCACTATCTAACTGCTGCTGCCCCCCTACCTCATTTCTGCTGCCCCTCTACTTGACTGATACTGGCCCACTACCTAACTGCTGCTGCCCCACTACCTAACTGCTGCAGCTCCACTACCTAACTGATACTGCCGCCCTACATAACTGCTGCTGCCCCCCCTACCTAACTGCTGCTGCCCCCCTACCTAACTGCTGCTGTCACCTACCTAACTGCTGCTGCCCCACTACCTAACAGCCACTGCCCCCCTAACTAACTGCTGCTGCCCCCCTACCTAACTGCTGCTGCCCCGCTACCTAACTGCTGCTGCCCCGCTACCTAACTGATACTGCCCCCTACCTAACTGCTGTTTCCCCCCTACCTAACTTATACTGCCCCCTACCTAACTGCTACTGCCCCACTACCTAACTGCTGCTGCCACACTACCTAACTGCTACTGCCCCCTACCAAACTGCTACTTCCCCAATACCTAACTGCTGTTGCCCCACTACCTATCTGCTACTGCCCCCCCTACCTAACTGATACTGCCCCCTACCTAACTGATACTGCCCCCCTACCTAACTGCTGTTGCCCCACTACCTAACTGACACTGCCCCACTACCTAACTGCTGTTTCCCCCCTACCTAACTGATACTGCCCCGCTACCTAACTGCTGCTGCCCCCCTACCTAACTGCTGCTGCCCCCCTACCTAACTGCTGTTGCCCCACTACCTAACTGACACTGCCCCACTACCTAACTGCTGCTGCCCCACTACCTAACTGCTGTTGCCCCACTACCTAACTGACACTGCCCCACTACCTAACTGCTGCTGCCCCCCTACCTAACTGCTGCTGCCCCCCTACCTAACTGCTGCTGCCCCCTACCTAACGGATACTGCCCCCCTACCTAACTGCTGCTGCCCCCCTACCTAACTGCTGCTGCCCCACTACCTAACTGCTGTTGCCCCACTACCTAACTGACACTGCCCCACTACCTAACTGCTGCTGCCCCCCTACCTAACTGCTGCTGCCCCCCTACCTAACTGCTGCTGCCCCCTACCTAACTGATACTGCCCCCCTCCCTAACTGCTGCTGCTCCCCTACCTAACTGCTGCTGCCCCCCTACCTAACTGCTATTTCCCCCTACCTAACTGCTGCTGCCCCCCTTCCTAACTGCTACTTCCCCCTACCTAACTGCTGCTGCCCCCTACCTAACTGCTGCTGCCCCACTACCTAACAGCCACTGCCCCCCTAACTAACTGCTGCTGCCCCCCTACCTAACTGCTGCTGCCCCGCTACCTAACTGCTGCTGCCCCCTACCTAACTGATACTGCCCCCCTCCCTAACTGCTGCTGCTCCCCCTACCTAACTGCTGCTGCCCCCCTACCTAACTGCTATTTCCCCCTACCTAACTGCTGCTGGCCCACTACCTAACTGCTACTGCCCCCCTACCTAACTGCTGCTGCCCCACTACCTAACTGACACTGCCCCCTACCTAACTGCTGCTGACCCACTACCTAACTGCTGCTGCCCCCCCTTCCTAACTGCTGCTACCCCACTACCTAACTGCTGCTGCCCCACTACCTAACTGACACTGCCCCCCTCCCTAACTGCTGCTGCCCCCCTACCTAACTGATACTGCCCCACTACCTAACTGCTACTGCCCCCACTACCTAACTGCTGCTGCCCCCACTACCTAACTGCTACTTCCCCCCTACCTAACTGCTGCTGCCCCCACTACCTAACTGCTGCTGCCCCACTACCTAACTGCTACTGCCCCCCTACCTAACTGCTGCTGCCCCCACTACCTATCTGCTGTTTCCCCCTACCTAACTGCTACTGCCCCCCCACCTAACTGCTGCTGCCCCCCTACCTAACTGCTACTTCCCCCTACCTAACTGCTGCTGCCCCCCTACCTAACTGCTGTTGCCCAACTACCTAACTGATACTGCCCCACTACCTAACTGCTGTTTCCCCCTACCTAACTGCTACTGCCCCCCCCACCTAACTGCTGCTGCCCCCCTACCTAACTGCTACTTCCCCCTACCTAACTGCTGCTGCCCCCCTACCTAACTGCTGCTGCCCCCCTACCTAACTGCTGCTGCCCCACTACCTAACTGCTGCTGCCCCACTACCTAACTGACACTGCCCCACTACCTAACTGACACTGCCCCCCCTACCTAACTGCTACTGCCCCCCTACCTAACTGACACTGCCCCCTACCTAACTGCTGCTGCCCCACTACCTAACTGCTGCTGCCCCCCCTACCTAACTTCTGCTGCCCCCCTACCTTACTGATACTACCCACCTACCTAACTGCTGTTGACCCACTACCTAACTGATACTGCCCCACTACCTAACTGCTGTTTCCCCCCTACCTATCTGATACTGCCCCCCTACCTAACTGCTGCAGCCCCCTACCTAACTGATACTGCCCCCCCCACCTAACTGCTGCTGCCCCCCTACCTAACTGCTGCTACCCCACTACCTAACTGCTGCTGCCCCACTACCTAACTGACACTGCCCCCCTCCCTAACTGCTGCTGCCCCCCTACCTAACTGATACTGCCCCCACTACCTAACTGCTACTGCCCCACTACCTAACTGCTGCTGCCCCACTACCTAACTGCTACTTCCCCCCTACCTAACTGCTGCTGCCCCACTACCTAACTGCTGCTGCCCCACTACCTAACTGCTACTGCCCCCCCTACCTAACTGCTACTGCCCCACTACCTAACTGCTGCTGCCCCCCTACCTAACTGCTACTGCCCCCCTACCTAACTGATACTGCCCCCTACCTAACTGATACCGCCCCCTACCTAACTGATACTACCCCCCTACCTAACTGCTGTTGCCCCACTACCTAACTGATACTGCCCCACTACCTAACTGCTGTTTCCCCCTACCTAACTGCTACTGCCCCCCCACCTAACTGCTGCTGCCCCCCTACCTAACTGCTACTTCCCCCTACCTAACTGCTGCTGCCCCCCTACCTAACTGCTGCTGCCCCCCACCTAACTGCTGCTGCCCCACTACCTAACTGCTGCTGCCCCACTACCTAACTGACACTGCCCCACTACCTAACTGACACTGCCCCCCTACCTAACTGCTACTGCCCCCCTACCTAACTGACACTGCCCCCTACCTAACTGCTGCTGCCCCCCTTCCTAACTGCTACTTCCCCACTACCTAACTGCTGCTGCCCCCTACCTAACTGCTACTTCCCCCTACCTATCTGCTGCTGCCCCCTACCTAACTGCTGCTGCCCCCCTACCTCAAATCAAATCAAATCAAATTTATTTATATAGCCCTTCGTACATCAGCTGATATCTCAAAGTGCTGTACAGAAACCCAGCCTAAAACCCCAAACAGCAAGCAATGCAGGTGGAGAAGCACGGTGGCTAGGAAAAACTCCCTAGAAAGGCCAATACCTAGGAAGAAACCTAGAGAGGAACCAGGCTATGTGGGGTGGCCAGTCCTCTTCTGGCTGTGCCGGGTGGAGATTATAACAGAACATGGTCAAGATGTTCAATGTTCATAAATGACCAGCATGGTCGAATAATAATAAGGCAGAACAGTTGAAACTAGAGCAGCAGCACAGTCAGGTGGAAGTTGAAACTGGAGCAGCAGCATGGCCAGGTAGACTGGGGACAGCAAGGAGTCATCATGTCAGGTAGTCCTGGGGCATGGTCCTAGGGCTCAGGTCAGTTGAAACTGGAACAGCAGCATGGCCAGGTGGACTGGGGACAGCAAGGAGTCATCATGTCAGGTAGTCCTGGGGCATGGTCCTAGGGCTCAGGTCCTCCGAGAGAGAGAAAGAAAGAGAGAAGGAGAGAATTAGAGAACGCACACTTAGATTCACACAGGACACCGAATAGGACAGGAGAAGTACTCCAGATATAACAAACTGACCCCAGCCCCCCGACACATAAACTACTGCAGCATAAATACTGGAGGCTGAGACAGGAGGGGTCAGGAGACACTGTGGCCCCATCCGAGGACACCCCCGGACAGGGCCAAACAGGAAGGATATAACCCCACCCACTTTGCCAAAGCACAGCCCCCACACCACTAGAGGGATATCTTCAACCACCAACTTACCATCCTGAGACAAGGCTGAGTATAGCCCACAAAGATCTCCGCCACGGCACAACCCAAGGGGGGGGGGGGGCCAACCCAGACAGGATGACCACAACAGTGAATCAACCCACTCAGGTGACGCACCCCCTCCAGGGACGGCATGAGAGAGCCCCAGCAAGCCAGTGACTCAGCCCCTGTAATAGGGTTAGAGGCAGAGAATCCCAGTGGAAAGAGGGGAACCGGCCAGGCAGAGACAGCAAGGGCGGTTCGTTGCTCCAGAGCCTTTCCGTTCACCTTCCCACTCCTGGGCCAGACTACACTCAATCATATGACCCACTGAAGAGATGAGTCTTCAGTAAAGACTTAAAGGTTGAGACCGAGTTTGCGTCTCTGACATGGGTAGGCAGACCGTTCCATAAAAATGGAGCTCTATAGGAGAAAGCCCTGCCTCCAGCTGTTTGCTTAGAAATTCTAGGGACAATTAGGAGGCCTGCGTCTTGTGACCGTAGCGTACGTATAGGTATGTACGGCAGGACCAAATCAGAGAGATAGGTAGGAGCAAGCCCATGTAATGCTTTGTAGGTTAGCAGTAAAACCTTGAAATCAGCCCTTGCTTTGACAGGAAGCCAGTGTAGAGAGGCTAGCACTGGAGTAATATGATGAAATTTTTGGGTTCTAGTCAGGATTCTAGCAGCCGTATTTAGCACTAACTGAAGTTTATTTAGTGCTTTATCCGGGTAGCCGGAAAATAGAGCATTGCAGTAGTCTAACCTAGAAGTGACAAAAGCATGGATTAATTTTTCTGCATCATTTTTGGACAGAAAGTTTCTGATTTTTGCAATGTTACGTAGATGGAAAAAAGCTGTCCTCGAAATGGTCTTGATATGTTCTTCAAAAGAGAGATCAGGGTCCAGAGTAACGCCGAGGTCCTTCACAGTTTTATTTGAGACGACTGTACAACCATTAAGATTAATTGTCAGATTCAACAGAAGATCTCTTTGTTTCTTGGGACCTAGAACAAGCATCTCTGTTTTGTCCGAGTTTAATAGTAGAAAGTTTGCAGCCATCCACTTCCTTATGTCTGAAACACATGCTTCTAGCGAGGGCAATTTTGGGGCTTCACCATGTTTCATTGAAATGTACAGCTGTGTGTCATCCGCATAGCAGTGAAAGTTTACATTATGTTTTCGAATAACATCCCCAAGAGGTAAAATATATAGTGAAAACAATAGTGGTCCTAAAACGGAACCTTGAGGAACACCGAAATTTACAGTTGATTTGTCAGAGGACAAACCATTCACAGAGACAAACTGATATCTTTCCGACAGATAAGATCTAAACCAGGCCAGAACATGTCCGTGTAGACCAATTTGGGTTTCCAATCTCTCCAAAAGAATGTGGTGATCGATGGTATCAAAAGCAGCACTAAGGTCTAGGAGCACGAGGACAGATGCAGAGCCTCGGTCCGATGCCATTAAAATGTCATTTACCACCTTCACAAGTGCCGTCTCAGTGCTATGATGGGGTCTAAAACCAGACTGAAGCATTTCGTATACATTGTTTGTCTTCAGGAAGGCAGTGAGTTGCTGCGCAACAGCCTTCTCTAAAATTTTTGAGAGGAATGGAAGATTCGATATAGGCCGATAGTTTTTTATATTTTCTGGGTCAAGGTTTGGCTTTTTCAAGAGAGGCTTTATTACTGCCACTTTTAGTGAGTTTGGTACACATCCAGTGGATAGAGAGCCGTTTATTATGTTCAACATAGGAGGGCCAAGCACAGGAAGCAGCTCTTTCAGTAGTTTAGTTGGAATAGGGTCCAGTATGCAGCTTGAAGGTTTAGAGGCCATGATTATTTTCATCATTGTGTCAAGAGATATAGTACTAAAACACTTGAGCGTCTCTCTTGATCCTAGGTCCTGGCAGAGTTGTGCAGACTCAGGACAACTGAGGTTTGGAGGAATACGCAGGTTTAAAGAGGAGTCCGTAATTTGCTTTCTAATAATCATAATCTTTTCCTCAAAGAAGTTCATGAATTTATCACTGCTAAAGTGAAAGTCATCCTCTCTTGGGGAATGCTGCTTTTTAGTTAGCTTTGCGACAGTATTAAAAAGGAATTTCGTATTGTTCTTATTTTCCTCAATTAAGTTAGAAAAATAGGATGATCGAGCAGCAGTAAGGGCTCTACGGTACTGCACGGTACCGTCCTTCCAAGCTAGTCGGAAGACTTCCAGTTTGGTGTGGCGCCATTTCCGTTCCAATTTTCTGGAAGCTTGCTTCAGAGCTCGGGTATTTTCTGTGTACCAGGGAGCTAGTTTCTTATGAGACATTTTTTTTGTTTTTAGGGGTGCAACTGCATCTAGGGTATTGCGCAAGGTTAGATTGAGATCCTCAGTTAGGTGGTTAACTGATTTTTGTCCTCTGGCGTCCTTGGGTAGGCAGAGGGAGTCTGGAAGGGCATCAAGGAATCTTTGTGTTGTCTGTGAATTTATAGCACGACTTTTGATGTTCCTTGGTTGGGGTCTAAGCAGATTATTTGTTGCAATTGCAAACGTAATAAAATGGTGGTCCGATAGTCCAGGATTATGAGGAAAAACATTAAGATCCACCACATTTATTCCATGGGACAAAACTAGGTCCAGCGTATGACTGTGACAGTGAGTGGGTCCAGAGACATGTTGGACAAAACCCACTGAGTCGATGATGGCTCTGAAAGCCTTTTGGAGTGGGTCTGTGGACTTTTCCATGTGAATATTAAAGTCACCAAAGATTAGAATATTATCTGCTATGACTACAAGGTCCGATAGGAATTCAGGGAACTCAGTGAGAAACGCTGTATATGGCCCAGGAGGCCTGTAAACAGTAGCTATAAAAAGTGATTGAGTAGGCTGCATAGATTTCATGACTAGAAGCTCAAAAGACGAAAATGTCTTTTTTTTTTTTTACCTAACTGCTGCTGCCCCACTACCTAACTGACACTGCCCCACTACCTAACTGCTACTGCCCCCCTACCTAACTGACACTGCCCCACTACCTAACTGCTACTGCCCCCCTACCTAACTGCTACTGCCCCACTACCTAACTGCTGCTGCCCCACTACCTAACTGCTACTGCCCCCCTACCTATCTGCAACTTCCCCAATACCTAACTGCTGCTGGCCCACTACCTATCTGCTACTGCCCCCCTACCTAACTGATACTGCCCCCCTCCCTAACTGCTGCTGCTCCCCTACCTAACTGCTGCTGCCCCCCTACCTAACTGCCATTTCCCCCTACCTAACTGCTGCTGGCCCACTACCTAACTGCTACTGCCCCCCTACCTAACTGCTGCTGCCCCACTACCTAACTGACACTGCCCCCTACCTAACTGCTGCTGCCCCACTACCTAACTGCTGCTGCCCCCCTACCTAACTGCTGCTACCCCACTACCTAACTGCTGCTGCCCCACTACCTAACTGACACTGCCCCCCTCCCTAACTGCTGCTGCCCCCCTACCTAACTGATACTGCCCCACTACCTAACTGCTACTGCCCCACTACCTAACTGCTGCTGCCCCACTACCTAACTGCTACTTCCCCCCTACCTAACTGCTGCTGCCCCCACTACCTAACTGCTGCTGCCCCACTACCTAACTGCTACTGCCCCCCTACCTAACTGCTACTGCCCCACTACCTAACTGCTGCTGCCCCCCTACCTAACTGCTACTGCCCCCCTACCTAACTGATACTGCCCCCTACCTAACTGATACCGCCCCCTACCTAACTGATACTACCCCCCTACCTAACTGCTGTTGCCCCACTACCTAACTGATACTGCCCCACTACCTAACTGCTGTTTCCCCCTACCTAACTGCTACTGCCCCCCCCACCTAACTGCTGCTGCCCCCCTACCTAACTGCTACTTCCCCCTACCTAACTGCTGCTGCCCCCCTACCTAACTGCTGCTGCCCCCCACCTAACTGCTGCTGCCCCACTACCTAACTGCTGCTGCCCCACTACCTAACTGACACTGCCCCACTACCTAACTGACACTGCCCCCCTACCTAACTGCTACTGCCCCCCTACCTAACTGACACTGCCCCCTACCTAACTGCTGCTGCCCCACTACCTAACTGCTGCTGCCCCCCTACCTAACTTCTGCTGCCCCCCTACCTTACTGATACTACCCCCCTACCTAACTGCTGTTGACCCACTACCTAACTGATACTGCCCCACTACCTAACTGCTGTTTCCCCCCTACCTAACTGATACTGCCCCCCCTACCTAACTGCTGCTGCCCCACTACCTAACTGACACTGCCCCACTACCTAACTGCTACTGCCCCCCTACCTAACTGACACTGCCCCACTACCTAACTGCTACTGCCCCCCTACCTAACTGCTACTGCCCCACTACCTAACTGCTGCTGCCCCACTACCTAACTGCTACTGCCCCCCTACCTATCTGCAACTTCCCCAATACCTAACTGCTGCTGGCCCACTACCTATCTGCTACTGCCCCCCTACCTAACTGATACTGCCCCCCTCCCTAACTGCTGCTGCTCCCCTACCTAACTGCTGCTGCCCCCCTACCTAACTGCCATTTCCCCCTACCTAACTGCTGCTGGCCCACTACCTAACTGCTACTGCCCCCCTACCTAACTGCTGCTGCCCCACTACCTAACTGACACTGCCCCCTACCTAACTGCTGCTGCCCCACTACCTAACTGCTGCTGCCCCCCCTACCTAACTGCTGCTACCCCACTACCTAACTGCTGCTGCCCCACTACCTAACTGACACTGCCCCCCTCCCTAACTGCTGCTGCCCCCCTACCTAACTGATACTGCCCCACTACCTAACTGCTACTGCCCCACTACCTAACTGCTGCTGCCCCACTACCTAACTGCTACTTCCCCCCTACCTAACTGCTGCTGCCCCACTACCTAACTGCTGCTGCCCCACTACCTAACTGCTACTGCCCCCCTACCTAACTGCTACTGCCCCACTACCTAACTGCTGCTGCCCCACTACCTAACTGCTACTGCCCCCCTACCTAACTGATACTGCCCCCTACCTAACTGATACCGCCCCCTACCTAACTGAAACTACCCCCCTACCTAACTGCTGTTGCCCCACTACCTAACTGATACTGCCCCCACTACCTAACTGCTGTTTCCCCCTACCTAACTGCTACTGCCCCCCCACCTAACTGCTGCTGCCCCCCTACCTAACTGCTACTTCCCCCTACCTAACTGCTGCTGCCCCCCTACCTAACTGCTGCTGCCCCCCACCTAACTGCTGCTGCCCCACTACCTAACTGCTGCTGCCCCACTACCTAACTGACACTGCCCCACTACCTAACTGACACTGCCCCCCTACCTAACTGCTACTGCCCCCCTACCTAACTGACACTGCCCCCTACCTAACTGCTGCTGCCCCACTACCTAACTGCTGCTGCCCCCCTACCTAACTTCTGCTGCCCCCCTACCTTACTGATACTACCCCCCTACCTAACTGCTGTTGACCCACTACCTAACTGATACTGCCCCACTACCTAACTGCTGTTTCCCCCCTACCTAACTGATACTGCCCCCCTACCTAACTGCTGCAGCCCCCTACCTAACTGATACTGCCCCCCCCCACCTAACTGCTGCTGCCCCCCTACCTAACAGCTGCTGACCCCTACCTAACTGCTACTGCCCCCCTACCAAACTGCAGCTGCCCCACTACCTAACTGCTGCTGCCCCCTAACTAACTGACACTGCCCCACTACCTAACTGCTGCTGCCCCACTACCTAACTGCTGCTGCCCCCCTACCTAACGACTGCTGCCCCCTACCTAACTGATGCTGCCCCCCTACCTAACTGCTTCTGCCCCCCTACCTAACAGCTGCTGACCCCACCTAACTGCTACTGCCCCCCTACCAAACTGCTGCTGCCCCCTACCTAACTGCTGCTGCTCCCCTACCTAACTGCTGCTGCTCCCCTACCTAACTGCTGCTGCCCCCCTACCTAACTGCTGCTGCCCCCCTTCCTAACTGCTACTTCCCCACTACCTAACTGCTGCTGCCCCCTACCTAACTGCTACTGCCCCCCTACCAAACTGCTGCTGCCCCCACTACCTAACTGCTGCTGCCCCCTAACTAACTGACACTGCCCCACTACCTAACTGCTGCTGCCCCACTACCTAACTGCTGCTGCCCCCCTACCTAACGACTGCTGCCCCCTACCTAACTGATGCTGCCCCCCTACCTAACTGCTTCTGCCCCCCTACCTAACAGCTGCTGACCCCACCTAACTGCTACTGCCCCCCTACCTAACGACTGCTGCCCCCTACCTAACTGATGCTGCCCCCCTACCTAACTGCTTCTGCCCCCCTACCTAACAGCTGCTGACCCCACCTAACTGCTGCTGCCCCCCTACCTAACTGCTGCTGCCCCACTACCTAACTGACACTGCCCCACTACCTAACTGCTACTGCCCCCCTACCTAACTGACACTGCCCCACTACCTAACTGCTACTGCCCCCCTACCTAACTGCTACTGCCCCACTACCTAACTGCTGCTGCCCCACTACCTAACTGCTACTGCCCCCCTACCTATCTGCAACTTCCCCAATACCTAACTGCTGCTGGCCCACTACCTATCTGCTACTGCCCCCCTACCTAACTGATACTGCCCCCCTCCCTAACTGCTGCTGCTCCCCTACCTAACTGCTGCTGCCCCCCTACCTAACTGCCATTTCCCCCTACCTAACTGCTGCTGGCCCACTACCTAACTGCTACTGCCCCCCTACCTAACTGCTGCTGCCCCACTACCTAACTGACACTGCCCCCTACCTAACTGCTGCTGCCCCACTACCTAACTGCTGCTGCCCCCCTACCTAACTGCTGCTACCCCACTACCTAACTGCTGCTGCCCCACTACCTAACTGACACTGCCCCCCTCCCTAACTGCTGCTGCCCCCCTACCTAACTGATACTGCCCCACTACCTAACTGCTACTGCCCCACTACCTAACTGCTGCTGCCCCACTACCTAACTGCTACTTCCCCCCTACCTAACTGCTGCTGCCCCACTACCTAACTGCTGCTGCCCCACTACCTAACTGCTACTGCCCCCCTACCTAACTGCTACTGCCCCACTACCTAACTGCTGCTGCCCCACTACCTAACTGCTACTGCCCCCCTACCTAACTGATACTGCCCCCTACCTAACTGATACCGCCCCCTACCTAACTGATACTACCCCCCTACCTAACTGCTGTTGCCCCACTACCTAACTGATACTGCCCCACTACCTAACTGCTGTTTCCCCCTACCTAACTGCTACTGCCCCCCCCACCTAACTGCTGCTGCCCCCCTACCTAACTGCTACTTCCCCCTACCTAACTGCTGCTGCCCCCCTACCTAACTGCTGCTGCCCCCCACCTAACTGCTGCTGCCCCACTACCTAACTGCTGCTGCCCCACTACCTAACTGACACTGCCCCCACTACCTAACTGACACTGCCCCCCTACCTAACTGCTACTGCCCCCCTACCTAACTGACACTGCCCCCTACCTAACTGCTGCTGCCCCACTACCTAACTGCTGCTGCCCCCCCTACCTAACTTCTGCTGCCCCCCTACCTTACTGATACTACCCCCCTACCTAACTGCTGTTGACCCACTACCTAACTGATACTGCCCCACTACCTAACTGCTGTTTCCCCCCTACCTAACTGATACTGCCCCCCTACCTAACTGCTGCAGCCCCCTACCTAACTGATACTGCCCCCCCCCCCACCTAACTGCTGCTGCCCCCCTACCTAACAGCTGCTGACCCATACCTAACTGCTACTGCCCCCCTACCAAACTGCAGCTGCCCCACTACCTAACTGCTGCTGCCCCCTAACTAACTGACACTGCCCCACTACCTAACTGCTGCTGCCCCACTACCTAACTGCTGCTGCCCCCCTACCTAACGACTGCTGCCCCCTACCTAACTGATGCTGCCCCCCCTACCTAACTGCTTCTGCCCCCCTACCTAACAGCTGCTGACCCCACCTAACTGCTACTGCCCCCCCACCAAACTGCAGCTGCCCCCTACCTAACTGCTGCTGCTCCCCTACCTAACTGCTGCTGCTCCCCTACCTAACTGCTGCTGCCCCCCTACCTAACTGCTGCTGACCCCCTTCCTAACTGCTACTTCCCCACTACCTAACTGCTGCTGCCCCCTACCTAACTGCTACTTCCCCCTACCTAACTGCTGCTGCCCCCTACCTAACTGCTGCTGCCCCACTACCTAACTGCTGCTGCCCCACTACCTAACTGACACTGCCCCACTACCTAACTGCTACTGCCCCCCTACCTAACTGACACTGCCCCACTACCTAACTGCTGCTGCCCCACTACCTAACTGCTACTGCCCCCCTACCTAACTGCTACTGCCCCACTACCTAACTGCTGCTGCCCCACTACCTAACTGCTACTGCCCCCCTACCTATCTGCAACTTCCCCAATACCTAACTGCTGCTGCCCCACTACCTAACTGCTACTGCCCCCCCTACCTAACTGCTACTGCCCCACTACCTAACTGCTGCTGCCCCACTACCTAACTGCTGCTGCCCCACTACCTATCTGCTACTGCCCCCCTACCTAACTGATACTGCCCCCCCTCCCTAACTGCTGCTGCTCCCCTACCTAACTGCTGCTGCCCCCCTACCTAACTGCTATTTCCCCCTACCAAACTGCTGCTGGCCCACTACCTAACTGCTACTGCCCCCCTACCTAACTGCTGCTGCCCCACTACCTAACTGACACTGCCCCCTACCTAACTGCTGCTGCCCCACTACCTAACTGACACTGCCCCCCTCCCTAACTGCTGCTGCCCCCCTACCTAACTGATACTGCCCCACTACCTAACTGCTACTGCCCCACTACCTAACTGCTGCTGCCCAACTACCTAACTGCTACTTCCCCCCTACCTAACTGCTGCTGCCCCACTACCTAACTGCTACTGCCCCACTACCTAACTGCTGCTGCCCCACTACCTAACTGCTACTGCCCCCCTACCTAACTGCAACTTCCCCAATACCTAACTGCTGCTGCCCCACTACCTATCTGCTACTGCCCCCCTACCTAACTGATACTGCCCCTTACCTAACTGATACCACCCCCTACCTAACTGATACTACCCCCCTACCTAACTGCTGTTGCCCCACTACCTAACTGATACTGCCCCACTACCTAACTGCTGTTTCCCCCTACCTAACTGCTACTGCCCCCCACCTAACTGCTGCTGCCCCCCCTACCTAACTGCTACTTCCCCCTACCTAATTGCTGCTGCCCCCTACCTAACTGCTGCTGCTCCCCTACCTAACTGCTGCTGCCCCACTACCTAACTGCTGCTGCCCCACTACCTAACTGACACTGCCCCACTACCTAACTGACACTGCCCCCCCTACCTAACTGCTACTGCCCCCCTACCTAACTGACACTGCCCCCTACCTAACTGCTGCTGCCCCACTACCTAACTGCTGCTGCCCCCCTACCTAACTTCTGCTGCCCCCCTACCTTACTGATACTACCCCCCTACCTAACTGCTGTTGACCCACTACCTAACTGATACTGCCCCACTACCTAACTGCTGTTTCCCCCCTACCTAACTGATACTGCCCCCCTACCTAACTGCTGCAGCCCCCTACCTAACTGATACTGCCCCCCCACCTAACTGCTGCTGCCCCCCCTACCTAACAGCTGCTGACCCCTACCTAACTGCTACTGCCCCCCTACCAAACTGCAGCTGCCCCACTATCTAACTGCTGCTGCCCCCTAACTAACTGACACTGCCCCACTACCTAACTGCTGCTGCCCCACTACCTAACTGCTGCTGCCCCCCTACCTAATGACTGCTGCCCCCTACCTAACTGATGCTGCCCCCCTACCTAACTGCTTCTGCCCCCCTACCTAACAGCTGCTGACCCCACCTAACTGCTACTGCCCCCCTACCAAACTGCTGCTGCGCCCCTACCTAACTGCTGCTGCTCCCCTACCTAACTGCTGCTGCTCCCCTACCTAACTGCTGCTGCCCCCCTACCTAACTGCTGCTGCCCCCCTTCCTAACTGCTACTTCCCCACTACCTAACTGCTGCTGCCCCCTACCTAACTGCTACTTCCCCCTACCTAACTGCTGCTGCCCCCTACCTAACTGCTGCTGCCCCCCTACCTAACTGCTGCTGCCCCACTACCTAACTGACACTGCCCCACTACCTAACTGCTACTGCCCCCCTACCTAACTGACACTGCCCCACTACCTAACTGCTGCTGCCCCACTACCTAACTGCTACTGCCCCCCTACCTAACTGCTGCTGCCCCCCTTCCTAACTGCTACTTCCCCACTACCTAACTGCTGCTGCCCCCTACCTAACTGCTACTTCCCCCTACCTAACTGCTGCTGCCCCCTACCTAACTGCTGCTGCCCCCCTACCTAACTGCTGCTGCTCCCCTACCTAACTGCTGCTGCCCCCCTACCTAACTGCTGCTGCCCCCCTTCCTAACTGCTACTTCCCCACTACCTAACTGCTGCTGCCCCCTACCTAACTGCTACTTCCCCCTACCTAACTGCTGCTGCCCCCTACCTAACTGCTGCTGCCCCCCTACCTAACTGCTGCTGCCCCACTACCTAACTGACACTGCCCCACTACCTAACTGCTACTGCCCCCCTACCTAACTGACACTGCCCCACTACCTAACTGCTGCTGCCCCACTACCTAACTGCTACTGCCCCACTACCTAACTGCTACTGCCCCCCCTACCTATCTGCAACTTCCCCAATACCTAACTGCTGCTGCCCCACTACCTATCTGCTACTGCCCCCCTACCTAACTGATACTGCCCCCTACCTAACTGATACTGCCCCCTACCTAACTGATACTACCCCCCTACCTAACTGCTGTTGCCCCACTACCTAACTGATACTGCCCCACTACCTAACTGCTGTTTCCCCCCTACCTAACTGCTTCTGCCCCCCCACCTAACTGCTGTTAGCCCACTACCTAACTGATACTGCCCCACTACCTAACTGCTGCTGCCCCCCTACCTAACTGCTGCTGCCCCACTACCTAACTGCTGCTGCACCACTACCTAACTGACACTGCCCCCCTACCTAACTGCTACTGCCCCCCTACCTAACTGACACTGCCCCCTACCTAACTGCTACTTCCCCACTACCTAACTGCTGCTGCCCCCTACCTAACTGCTACTTCCCCCTACCTAACTGCTGCTGCCCCCTACCTAACTGCTGCTGCCCCCCTACCTAACTGCTGCTGCCCCACTACCTAACTGACACTGCCCCACTACCTAACTGCTACTGCCCCCCTACCTAACTGACACTGCCCCACTACCTAACTGCTGCTGCCCCACTACCTAACTGCTACTGCCCCCCTACCTAACTGCTGCTGCCCCCCTTCCTAACTGCTACTTCCCCACTACCTAACTGCTGCTGCCCCCTACCTAACTGCTACTTCCCCCTACCCAACTGCTGCTGCCCCCTACCTAACTGCTGCTGCCCCCCTACCTAACTGCTGCTGCTCCCCTACCTAACTGCTGCTGCCCCCCTACCTAACTGCTGCTGCCCCCCTTCCTAACTGCTACTTCCCCACTACCTAACTGCTGCTGCCCCCTACCTAACTGCTACTTCCCCCTACCTAACTGCTGCTGCCCCCTACCTAACTGCTGCTGCCCCCCTACCTAACTGCTGCTGCCCCACTACCTAACTGACACTGCCCCACTACCTAACTGCTACTGCCCCCCTACCTAACTGACACTGCCCCACTACCTAACTGCTGCTGCCCCACTACCTAACTGCTACTGCCCCACTACCTAACTGCTACTGCCCCCCTACCTATCTGCAACTTCCCCAATACCTAACTGCTGCTGCCCCACTACCTATCTGCTACTGCCCCCCTACCTAACTGATACTGCCCCCTACCTAACTGATACTGCCCCCTACCTAACTGATACTACCCCCCTACCTAACTGCTGTTGCCCCACTACCTAACTGATACTGCCCCACTACCTAACTGCTGTTTCCCCCCTACCTAACTGCTTCTGCCCCCCCCACCTAACTGCTGTTAGCCCACTACCTAACTGATACTGCCCCACTACCTAACTGCTGCTGCCCCCCTACCTAACTGCTGCTGCCCCACTACCTAACTGCTGCTGCACCACTACCTAACTGACACTGCCCCCCTACCTAACTGCTACTGCCCCCCTACCTAACTGACACTGCCCCCTACCTAACTGCTGCTGCCCCACTACCTAACTGCTGCTTCCCCCCTACCAAACTTCTGCTGCCCCCCTACCTTACTGATACTACCCCCCTACCTAACTGCTGTTGACCCACTACCTATCTGATACTGCCCCACTACCTAACTGCTGCAGCCCCCTACCTAACTGATACTGCCCCCCCCACCTAACTGCTGCTGCCCCACTACCTAACTGCTGCTGCCCCCCTACCTAACTTCTGCTGCCCCCCTACCTTACTGATACTACCCCCCTACCTAACTGCTGTTGACCCACTACCTAACTGATACTGCCCCCCTACCTAACTGCTGCAGCCCCCTACCTAACTGATACTGCCCCCCCACCTAACTGCTGCTGCCCCCCTACCTAACAGCTGCTGACCCCTACCTAACTGCTACTGCCCCCCTACCAAACTGCTGCTGCCCCACTACCTAACTGCTGCTGCCCCCTAACTAACTGACACTGCCCCACTACCTAACTGCTGCTGCCCCACTACCTAACTGCTGCTGCCCCCCTACCTAATGACTGCTGCCCCCTACCTAACTGCTGCTGCCCCCCTACCTAACTGCTGCTGCCCCCCTACCTAACTGCTGCTGCCCCCTACCTAACTGCTGCTGCCCCCCCTACCTAACTGCTGCTGCCCCACTACCTAACTGCTGCTGCCCCCTACCTAACTGCTGCTGCCCCACTACCTAACTGCTAGTGCCCCTCTACCTAACTGCTGCTGCCCCCTACCTAACTGACACTGCCCCACTACCTAACTGACACTGCCCCACTACCTAACTGACACTGCCCCACTACCTAACTGCTACTGCCCCCTACCTAACTGCTGCTGCCCCACTACCTAACTGACACTGCCCCACTACCTAACTGCTACTGCCCCACTACCTAACTGACACTGCCCCACTACCTAACTGACACTGCCCCACTACCTAACTGCTACTGCCCCACTACCAAACTGACACTGCCCCCTACCTAACTGCTGTTTCCCCCCTACCTAACTGCTGCTGCCCCACTACCTAACTGACACAGCCCCACTACCTAACTGCTACTGCCCCCCTACCTAACTGACACTGCCCCCCTACCTAACTGCTGCTGCCCCACTACCTAACTGCTGCTGCCCCACTACCTAACTGCTACTGCCCCACTACCTAACTGCTGCTGCCCCACTACCTAACTGCTACTGCCCCCCTACCTAACTGCTGCTGCCCCACTACCTAATTGCTACTGCCCCCCTACCTAACTGCTACTTCCCCAATACCTAACTGCTGCTGCCCCACTACCTATCTGCTACTGCCCCCCTACCTAACTGATACTGCCCCCCTACCTAACTGACACTGCCCCCTACCTTACTGATACTACCCCCCTACCTAACTGCTGTTGACCCACTACCTAACTGATACTGCCCCACTACCTAACTGCTGTTTCCCCCCTACCTAACTGGTACTCCCCCCTACCTAACTGATACTGCCCCCCCCCAACCTAACTGCTGCTGCCCCCCTACCTAACTGCTGCTGCCCCCCTACCTAACTGCTACTGCCACCCTACCTAACTGTTACTGCCCCCCTACCTAACTGCTACTGCCCCCCTACCTAACTGCTGCTGCCCCCCTACCTAACAGCTGCTGACCCCTACCTTACTGCTACTGCCCCCCTACCAATCTGCTGCTGCCCCACTACCTAACTGCTGCTGCCCCCTACCTAACTGACACTGCCCCACTACCTAACTGTAAAGGCACCGTCAATCCCTACACATTTAGACATTGCTCCATCCAGTGCCCTCTGGTTTACTGGCTGTGATGCTGACTCTGTGTTGAAGAAAGAGGTTGGGTACATCTTTTCAGAATGCCTTGAATCCCACATGATCATTTCTGTGATTTAGTGCTTCCAACCCATTTGAAAAAATGTGTGTTTGAGCTACATTGCATTGGTCTATTTATTCTACATCCATTGAGACCAATCATTAGCCTGTGTGATTAACGGGGGCTGAGCTACAACAGTATTTGTGAGACCAGGGCGGATCCTGAAAACGGTTCTTCTCACAAAAATGTTTTAACGTCTCAATGTAATTATTTGAGCTACAAATAATTACTGCTTTATTTTTCATGAAATAAACTTCTCTCTGAGTTGTGTGCTTGTCTTGATTGTGTACAGCTTTATTTTACAGCAGTCTTACCCTGTACCTACCCTCTAAGCGGGCCGGCCAGCTCATTAGGCAGGATTATGCGTCTGTCTATGGAGGCATATGGCGAGGGCGGAATTTTTTGAGCTAAACTGACCAAGACCCACCTTCAACAACAACCCACGTAATTCTGCCCAAAAACCATGACAATTTCTCTCAACCAGTGGCATATGGGCTTTTAAGGGGAGCGCTGATGCCGCCCTGTGATAAGGCAGGGGTACAAAATATTTAGCATGTTCATTCCCAGCGGCCCCTCTGTTGGCATCGCTGTGACTCTCCACCAACATAAATGATGTAGCAGATAGAGCCAGGGTGTCTAGGATAGCCATGTGTCTATCCACTCACCACTATTTGGAAGCTGGAAATATCTTGCAAGTGGATAAATGTGTGCGGGTGGCCTATGAAGGAGCCCTTTGAAATTATAGTTTGACAATCAGATGAAAACATATTGATTTGTTGTGTTTATTCCACAGTAAAATGTAACATATTTGTTAAACATATAAGTTAAATAAAATATATTTTTGACTAGACCCACAGAGATCCTTAGGGACTGTATATGTAATTCTATGATTAAGCCCATAAAAAATGTTGGTTCACGCACTTGATCCCGTACCTGGATATAGTATATGGTAGAAATAGTATGTAGCCTTTTCTGTAGCCTACAGGCAGGAGATAAAATGTATGACACTACAGACTGTTTTACAAACGGTGGGCCTAACACATTATTTATACATTTCCTTTGATGGCCTACATGGTACTCTACACCCTAGTGAGCACGGGCCGACGCCAATGTCCTCTGTACGTTTTTTTTGTTGGTCCTGTTGGAGCTGATGTTCTTTTTTTGGTGTTTCACAATGGTAGGCCTACCATATAGATGGCCATTCATAAAACGCTGTTTGAAGCAACACTGTAGGCTACACCCCAGTAAACACAGATAAATGCCGACACCTTTTGGACATCTTTTTTTGTTCCTGTCTGGACCGGCCTTGATTTCTATGTCCACGGAAGTTGGTTTTTAGTCCGGTCCAAAACCAAATCTGAACCAGTCATAGATGTCTATGTTTGGTTCAGATAAAAAGGACATCAAAACAAGTTATACCGTAGCTTTGCTTCGACTGATCATGTCAACATCATACTTTCAAAATCTTAGCTAGCATGCTAGCTAGCTAGACAAGCAGTCCTCATTATGAATCACATTGCCAATGTACTGGGAAATCCTTTTCAAACCTTATCATATGAAGATACATTATAAATAAAACATCTCTGTGCTCATCGACCATTGGACATAAACATTACACAAGAAGTCGGAAATCGCAAATTCAACAATGAGTGGTTTGGAAGGAATCGATGGCTAACTGCAAGTGCCGCAAAGCAACCACTATTTTGCTTCCCCTGCCTGCTATTCGGTGGAGAGGGTGTGTGGTCCAAGTCTGTGTTTAAGGATGGAAAACATCTGTCTGAAAGGGTCTCATTATCAAGCTTAAAAGGATAAACATTCACATGCAACACTATGGGCTAGAAAAGGTTGAAATCATTGGTCATGCATCAATCCAGCATGACTTCCTCCAGAGAATGCCAGACTTTGATGACCAAGTTTGATGATGACAAAATTTGCACACAAGAGGGACTGCCACGCCACCTTCCTTATGTAAACTGACGGTGGTGCACCTATAGCCAATAGCCAGTTTTAGAGAACTGTCATTATTGAATATTGTAAGAGCTTTTATTGTCTGCTTCTTTGCCCCTGTTATTTATCCTACTATTCTGACTTGGTGTATAGGGGGAATACAGTAAGAACGGCCCATTCTGTTTCTGTACATTTCAAAAGGGCTGAAACAAATAGGCATATCAACTAATTCCATTTAAACTCGCTGATTAATGTCATAATCAGAATGCTTGCTTCCCTCTTATCCACAACTTTTTCCCTTATACTGTATTTTGTACATCTCAATTGTTATATTGCATATATATTGCATATTCATTATTTTAGGTAATGTTGGAATTATGCATTTAATTGTTTTGCTTACTTTGTGTATTATAATTAGCTCAGGTGTTTTTCTCCATGTAATTCCAGTTGATTTTGCGAGGGTTGTTTTGTTTGCTCAATGCGCTGTCTGTGAGTCGGTATATTTCACATAAAAGTGAATCCTCGGGATTGTATTTTCCTTCCTTTTTAGACCACAAATGCTTAATAAAATATTTCAAATTTCAGGCTAACTCTCTCTCTCTCTCTCTTTCTCTCTCTCTCAATGTGTGTCTGTGGTGATTTAATGAAGAGTAAAGTTTAGGCCTCAACACATTGCTGAATTTATCTGAAATAACATCTGAATTTCTGTCGGTGTCCATTTTGAAAGTACTAAAGGAATAGGCCTACCTCGTCGCAGCTTGTTTGCTAATGATCAGAACAAACATTGTGAATTTACTGAACATAAATGTAATAATGTTCGTGTATGGTTCAAAAGTCTAAACTCATGTCGGCATATGTTATTATTGAAGGAGAATGTGATTCTTATCGAGTTACACAAATCCACAAGGAATCCGTAGAAACCATATTTATTTAAGCAAGTCTGCCATATCAGCTGTTTTTATAAAATGCAGTAAATTATGCCGAATTAACTGTATTGCTGCCAGACAATGCTCAGCCTGGTCTCATAAACGTAAGTCTGGGACACTCAAATTAGTATGATATGTTAGGTTTGGTATGACACATGATTACTTAAGTCTGGGTGGATGGGTGGGCGTATAACGCGTTTGAATCTCTTCACGGCTAGCTTTAGCAATTTAGTTAATTAGCAACTTCAACTACTTACTATTTATTAGGTACTTCACAACTACTTAACATGTTAGCTAACCCTTCCCCTAACCTTAAACCTTTTAGCTAACCCTTGCCCTAACCTTAACCCTTTAACCTAACTCCTAAACTTAATCCCTAACCTAGCCTAACTAACATTAGCCAGCTAGCTAAAGTTAGCCACCTAAACAGAATATGTAACATATTGTAAGTTTTGCAAGTTCGTAACATATAATACAATTTATCATTTGTAACATATCGTATGAAAATGGTAATGGACATCCACAAATGAATACATCCCCATACAAAATGTAACATATCATACTAAATAGTGGTCTCGGATTTACGTACAGAATAATACTAATTACTCTGAGACCAGGTTGCCAGGCTCCGCTGATAGTCAGGTGTATTGGTGGTAAAGATTCACTCCATGGTGCAGAAAGGAAAGCTCTGCTGTCTGGATAGCTTTATGTGGGCCCTAACAGTATGTGGGCACTGTCTGTCACCCTTATACTGCAATTAATGGATTGTTTAATGCAGTGGTGTAAAGTACTTAAGTAAAAAATACTTTAAAGTACTACTTAAGTCATTTTTTTGGTATCTGTACTTTACTTTACTATTTATATTTTTGCCGACTTGTACTTTTACTTCACTACATTCCTAAAAAAAACGATGTACGTTTTACTCCATACATTTTCCCTTGCACCCAAAAGTAAATGGTTCGATTCACACCCTTATCAGAGAACATCCCTTGTCATTGTCACGACTTCCACCGAAGGTGGCTCCTCTTCCTGTTCGGTAGGTGCTCGGGTGGTCGTCGATGCCGGCCTACTAGCTTCCACCAATCCATTTTTTCTTTTTCGTTTGTGTCTGTCTGTTTCTGACACCTGTGTTCTATTGAGTTAATTTATGTGGGTTTATTAACCTCGTTGCCTGCTGTTATTTTGTGCGGGAATATGTCTGTGTTTCCAAATAAATATTTTACTATTTGGACTTCAGTGCTCTCCTGCTCCTGACTCTTGCACCTACCTCGTCCTAGTGAGGCACCTTACAGTCATCCCTACTGCCTCTGATCTGGTCAAATCACTAAAGAGTGTTAGGGTATTCCCCTAGCGATCCGTAATTTTTTTTTATTGTGCCATCTGGTTTACTTAAAATAAGGAATTTTTACTTTTACTTTTGATACTTATGTACATTTTTAGCAATTCCATTTAATTTTAGTACTTAAGTATATTTCAAATACTTTTCGACTTTTAATCAAGTAGTATTTTACTTGGTGACTTTCACTTTTACTTGAGTAATTTTCTAATAAGGTATCTTGACTTTTACTCAAGTATGACAATGAAGTACTTTTTCCACCAGTGTAGTGGCTTTGCTGGAATGTATCTAAAACAATTTGTTGAGTTTGCCCCACCAAGATGTACATGCTAAAATCGTCACTGGCAGAGCAACTAAAATCCCCCTGTTCAATATGAAAACAAAGAAACACAGAAATTACAATAGCTTCAAACTGAATGCTTTATTTTTGCGGGAAATGATTATATAATGAGATAATAAGCATTGAAAGGGATTCCATCCATCTCTATGAATAACCTCTGAAGCAAGATCATGAAGATCAGTGATTACTATTGACAGAGATAAAGTACTGAAAAGTATAGTTAGAGTAGTAGGTTTTAGAATGAAGGATTCTTATGAACTGATGTTGGGCAATCGCAAGCAGAAGGCTGTTCCAGAAAGAGAGATCGATGAGTTAGCAAGTGAACTTTAGACAGATCCCGAACGGCCATCAGATGCAGAGGAGAGACTAATGTGTGCACACCATGGTGACTCCAGACTTGGAGACCACCCAAAGACGGCCCAGGTCATAGGTCACGTGGCCCATGCGCATGCACATAGGGATATTGCTCCATCCGGTGCCCTCTGGTTTACTGGCTGTGATGCCGTCTCTGTGTTGAAGAAAGAGGTTCATGTTTTAAAGCTTATGCATTTTTTTAAGTACATCCATTTTTGGACGGTAATAACTGGATATAGCCATAGATTTTTGGAGAATATAACTCTGCCTCTTAAGCTTTATTCAACCACAAAAGAAGCTAAAATGTAAGCTTTTAAGTACATCCATTTTTGGTAAACAATGTTATTGTAAACAAACAATGTATAGCTTTAAAAAACATGTTACATTTTTTTTTGATCTGTCTTTGCATCCGTAGCTCCATGTAAGAATTTGAGAGTGGTTACATTTCTCTAACTACATTCCTCAACTGTTTACCAAAACAAGTGGTGGGATGTCTGGGAAGTTGTTGTTTTAATCCCAAACTGTAGCTTTATAGGACATCCCACTCTTACATACTTCATCGTACAATGTCTACACATGTCTTTATAAGTCCTATAAGTTTAGATCTGATTATATTTGACTGATTTTATTCATGTATCTACAGTATTTTAGTTGCTTCACAAAGCAAGTACAGTAAGGATAATAATTATAATTAAAGGTATACCATTATTATACACATAGTTCAGTAGTAACCTTACCTGGTATAAACTTGGCCTGCAGAGTTAACCCCAAAGACACTACCATCAGTTGCCACTTCAATCATGGAAAGCTTGCCGCCAATGTGTCTCCACCCGTTGTTTTGACAGTCTTGATTCAGCTGGAAACAAACAGATTCAATCAGGTGTTTAGGACCATTTCAACAGATATAATATGAAACAGTTTTAGAATAACTGACACTCTCCATCCTCTACTACTCTGCTCCAGCTCTCACACTCTCTCCCAGATCTTACACTCATTAAGTAGATATCATCATTCTTGTTGACTGCCCAGCACCCAAAGGGTCCACAGCTGTAGTACTTCACAGCTCCTGGCAATCCTGTCCATGGAAGAGGTGAGCCTGGACCCTTGTAACCAACTGTGGCACTACGTGTCAGACAGAATGGAGTATCGTTCATGTTGGCCCCAACAATAAACTGTTCACCTCCAGCATCCAACTGTTTCAGAAGGCCTGAAGACCACAAAGACAGACAGACAGACGGACAAGTAAACATGGAGCACATATCTGTGAGTACTGCCAAATGACCTACAAGTTACAATTTAAAATGTTTTCAACAGCCTGATGGTATCAGGAAAGCTAAGAAGCAGGTGTCCTCTGGATAAATATTGAGTAATTCTCTCCACTAACCTTCAGCTTTCACCCAGTTACCGGCCACATACTTGTAGATTGCATAGTCCTTGTTGACACCCCAGATCCCTGCTGGTCCTACAGTGATATGCTTCAGGGAACCAGGCAGGCGGATCCATTTATCACCTACCAGGTAGTAGGGGATTTGACTTGTGTCTGTTGCAACCACTTGCCCCAGTCCTGCATCGATCTGCATCAGATTCTTGATGTTTACTACCTCCTGACAGTCCCATGCTATGGAGACAAAGATGTGAGGAGAGCACACAGCCAACAAGGAGGATGACATTATGGAGCGAACTTGATGATCAATTCCAAGTTGATCAAGCATGTTTCAGATGATGGTAACTTACCATGACTGACGGTCAGGAGACATAGGACCAATAGGACGGCTGCAGTCGCTCTCATGATGTCTCTGTAGATCTACAGTATACGTTTGGTTGTAAGCCAGACTTCAATTGTCCCCTTGCAAGACTTTGCACTTTTATAGTGTTGTGGAAAATATTGAATCAAATAATTCACCAATACCAGAACTTGTGAATTTATTACAAACTAACAGAGCCGAGCAATTCCATGGAACAACTGACTCTTCATTCTTAGTACTTGGCTTTTATACAGTCTCATCCTTACATAAGTGTCACTCCACTTTACGAATCTTGTTGTCTTACTTAGTTTCCATTCTCTTATTGGCTCAGACATTGGGGCATCGACTCTATTGGTGACATGTCATGCACACTCCTACTTGTGCCTATCACTGTATAGCTAATGTTCCTGTCCAAAAGTCTATACAAGTTCAGGTCGGTGTTGTCTATGTATGAATAGCCCATATACGTGTCCAAAAGCTGAAATAAATCATTCACTCTACTGTTATTCTGACATTTCATATTCTTAAAATAAAGTGGTGATCCTAACTGACCTAAGACAGGGAATGTTTACTAGGATTAAATGTCAGGAATTTCATTTCTCTTTAACAAATGATCCATGTGGACACCCCTTCAAATTTGTGGATTTGTATAAAATCAAGCAAACAGCCATGCAATCTTCATAGACAAACATTGGCAGTAGAATGGCCTTACTGGAGAGCTCAGTGACTTTCAACTTGGCACCGTCATAGGATGCCGTCTTTCCAACAAGTCAGTTCATAAAATGTCTGTCCTGCTAGAGCTGCCCCGTTCAACTGTAAGTGCTGTTATTGTGAAGTGGAAACATCTAGGAGCAACAACGGCTCAGCCGCAAAGTGGTAGGCCAAACAAGCTCACAGAAGTGGACCGCTGAGTGCTGAAGCGCGCAGTGCGTAAAAATCGTTTGTCCTCGTTTGAAACACTCACTACCGAGTTCCAAACTGCCTCTGTAAACAACATCAGCACAATAAATGTTCGTTGAGAGATTCATGAAATGAGTTTCCATTGCCGAGCAACCGTTCAGAAGTCTTAGATTACCATGTGCATTGCCAAGTGTCGGTTGGAGGGGTGTAAAACTAGCCGCCATTGGACTCTGGAGCAGTGGAAACGCGTTCTCTGGAGTGATGAATCCCGCTTCACCATCTGGCAGTCGGATGGCGGATGCCAGGAGAACGCTACCTGCCCAAATGCATAGTGCCAACTGTAAAGTTTGGTGGAGGAGGAATAATGGTCTGGGCCTGTTTTTCGTGGTTCGTGGGTAGGCCCCCCTAGGTCATGTAGTGTATGTAAAGCAATTAGCCCTGTATGCACACTGAAACGGACCAAGAAGGTGGTGTATTTCAGGATGTGGTCTCAAGATTGTGTATCATGATAAACAGCCTGTTGTGTGTTTGATGTCTCAGGGGTTGGCTACTCTAACAAAAGATTCATACAGGACCAACAAACACTGTTTATCCATGCAAAGGCGACCGCAGTCTCTTGTCGCTTTGTCGTTATGGGGTACTGTGTTTGTAGATGTTGTTTTGTGCCGTCTGCTTTGCTTAATATAAGGAATGCAAAATGAGTTATACTTTTAATTTTGATACTTAAGTATATTTAGACTATTACTCAAGGACCATTTACTGGGTGACTTTCACTTTTACTTCAGTCATTTTCTATTAAGGTATGTTTACTTTTACTCAGGCATGGGTACTTTTTACACCACTATCGGAGTATCGGTACACTATAATTACAAGTACCCTTCAAGATCAATTTCATTATAACTAGCCAAATCCTGTGTAACTCCTAGTAAATGCATTGTACTTATGCAGATTTTACATTGTCACGGTCGTCTTATGTCTTATGACGACCGTCATATGTCTTATATACAATGACGGCTTACCAAAAGGCAAAAGGCCTCCTGTGGGGACGGGTGATTAAAAATACAAATAAATTAAATACAAATATAGGACAAAACACACATCCCGAAAGAGAGACAACACTACATAAAGAGAGACCTAAGACAACATAGCATGGCAGCAACACATGAAAACACAGCATGGTAGCAACACAACATGACAGCAGCACAGGGTACCAACATTATTGGGCACAGACAACAGCACAAGGGGCAAGAAGGTAGGGACAACAATACATCACGTAAAACAGCCACAATCTGTCAGTAAGAGTGTCCATGATTGAGTCTTTGAATGAAGATATTGAGATAAAACTGTCCAGTTTGAGTGTTTGCTGCAGCTCATTCCAGCCGCTAGCTGCAGCAAACTGAAAAGACGAGTGACCCAGGGATGTGTGTGCTTTGAGGAACTTTAACAGAATGTGACTGGCAGAACGGGTGTGTATGTGGAGGATGAGGGCTGCAGTATATATCTCAGACAGGGGGGAGTGAGACCTAAGAGAGTTTTATAAATAAGCATCAACCAGTGGGTCTTGCGACAGGTATACAGAGAGGACCAGTTTACAGAGTAGTATAGAGTGCAGCGATGTGTCCATTGGTGGCAAATCTGATGGCCGAATGGCAAAGAACATCTAGCCGCTCAAGAGCACCCTTACCTGCCGATCTATAAATTATGTCTCCATAATCTAGCATGGGTAGGATAGTCATCTGAATCAGGGTTAGTTTGGCAGCTGGAGTGAAAGAGGAGCGATTACGATAGAGGAAACCAAGTCTAGATTTAACTTTAGCCTGCAGCGTTGATATGTGCTGAGAGAAGTGCAGCCTACCGTCTAGCCATACTCCCAAATACTTGTATGAGGTGACTACCTCAAGATCTAAACCCTCAGAGGTAGTAATCACACCTGTGGGGAGAGGGGCATTCTTCTTACTTCACCACATGACCTTTGTTTTGGAGGTTTTCATAACAAGGTTAAGGGCAGAGAAAGCTTGTTGGACACTAAGAAAGCTTTGTTGTAGAGCGTTTAACACAAAAATCTGGGGAGGAACCAGCTGAGTATAAGACTGTATCATCTGCATATAAATGGATGAGAGAGCTTCCTACTGCCTGAGCTATGTTGTTGATGTAAATTGAGAAGAGCGTGGGGCCTAGGATAGAGCCTTGGGGTACACCCTTGGTGACAGGCAGTGGCTGAGACAGCAGATAAACTATTGTCTGTCTTTCTCTTTGAGTCAACTACCCACTACATTTTATGCACAGCAGTGCTAGTTAGCTGTAGCTTGTGCTTTCAGTACTAGATTAATTCTCTGGTCCTTTGACTATGTAGACAACATCTCAGTTCATGCTGCAAGAGCTCTGATAGGTTGGAGGAAGTCTTCCCGAAGTCATGTGGCAGGGTCTACAGTCAATCACGGACTACAGGAAGAATTCCAGCCCAGTCACGGACCAGGATGTCTTGCTCCCAGGCAGACTAAATAACTTTTTTGCCCGCTTTGAGGACAATACAGTGCCACTGACACGGCCTGCAACGAAAACATGCAGTCTCTCCTTCACTGCAGCCGAGGTGAGTAAGACATTTAAACGTGTTAACCCTCGCAAGGCTGCAGGCCCAGACGGCATCCCCAGCCGCGCCCTCAGAGCATGCGCAGACCAGCTGGCCGGTGTGTTTACGGACATATTCAATCAATCCCTATACCAGTCTGCTGTTCCCACATGCTTCAAGAGGGCCACCATTGTTCCTGTTCCCAAGAAAGCTAAGGTAACTGAGCTAAACGACTACCGCCCCGTAGCACTCACATCCGTCATCATGAAGTGCTTTGAGAGACTAGTCAAGGACCATATCACCTCCACCCTACCTGACACCCTAGACCCACTCCAATTTGCTTACCGCCCAAATAGGTCCACAGACGATGCAATCTCAACCACACTGCACACTGCCCTAACCCATCTGGACAAGAGGAATACCTATGTGAGAATGCTGTTCATCGACTACAGCTCGGCATTCAACACCATAGTACCCTCCAAGCTCGTCATCAAGCTCGAGACCCTGGGTCTCGACCCCGCCCTGTGCAACTGGGTACTGGACTTCCTGACGGGCCGCCCCCAGGTGGTGAGGGTAGGCAACAACATCTCCTCCCCGCTGATCCTCAACACTGGGGCCCCACAAGGGTGCGTTCTGAGCCCTCTCCTGTACTCCCTGTTCACCCACGACTGCGTGGCCACGCACGCCTCCAACTCAATCATCAAGTGTGCGGACGACACAACAGTGGTAGGCTTGATTACCAACAACGACGAGACGGCCTACAGGGAGGAGGTGAGGGCCCTCGGAGTGTGGTGTCAGGAAAATAACCTCACACTCAACGTCAACAAAACTAAGGAGATGATTGTGGACTTCAGGAAACAGCAGAGGGAACACCCCCCTATCCACATCGATGGAACAGTAGTGGAGAGGGTAGCAAGTTTTAAGTTCCTCGGCATACACATCACAGACAAATTGAATTGGTCCACTCACACAGACAGCATCGTGAAGAAGGCGCAGCAGCGCCTCTTCAACCTCAGGAGGCTGAAGAAATTCGGCTTGTCACCAAAAGCACTCACAAACTTCTACAGATGCACAATCGAGAGCATCCTGGCATCCTGGTGCAGACCTGTAGTGAGGTCTGCACAACGCATCACCAGGGGCAAACTACCTGCCCTCCAGGACACCTACACCACCCGATGCTACAGGAAGGCCATAAACCACCCGAGCCACTGCCTGTTCGCCCCGCTATCATCCAGAAGGCGAGGTCAGTACAGGTGCATCAAAGCTGGGACCGAGAGACTGAAAAACAGCTTCTATCTCAAGGCCATCAGACTGTTAAACAGCCACCACTAACATTGAGTGGCTGCTGCCAACACACTGACAATGACACTGACTCAACTTCAGCCACTTTAATAATGGGAATTGATGGGAAATGATGTAAATATATCACTAGCCACTTTAAACAATGCTACCTTATATAATGTTACTTACCCTACATTATTCATCTCATATGCATACGTATATACTGTACTCTATATCATCGACTGCATCCTTATGTAATACATGTTGTATCACTAGCCACTTTAACTACGCCACTTGGTTTACATACTCATCTCATATGTATATACTGTACTCGATATCATCTACTGTATCTTGCCTAGGCTGCTCTGTACCATCACTCATTCATATATCCCTATGTACATATTCTTTATCCCCTTACACTGTGTATAAGACAGTAGTTTTGGAATTGTTAGTTAGATTACTTGTTGGTTATTACTGCATTGTCGGAACTATAAGCACAAGCATTTCGCTACACTCGCATTAACATCTGCTAACCATGTGTATGTGACAAATAAAATTTGATTTGATTTGATTTGATAACTACTGTGTTAAATACAAATTACTACTAATGTACCCAGAGGAGGACGGAAGTTAGCTGTCCTCCAGCTACACCATTGTACTACCCTACAGAATGCTGTTGAGACTACTGTAGAACTTCATTTAAAAACAGTGTGTTTTAATCAATTATTTGGTGACGTGAATATATTTTGTATAGTTTTATCTGACAAGGAGAGTCCAGGATGTGTGTGTGGGTGGGTGTGTGCGCGTGTGCGTGCTGGTAGTTGCGTGCTGGTGGGTGCCTTTAGCATAACAGGGTTGCTGGGGAAAAGCTCAATCGATCCTGAGAGAAAGAGATTTTTGCAGTTTGCTCCTGCTCACCTCAGAAAACGGTTACTCCTGTTGGGTTGGGAGCGGGCGCAGAACCACTCCTCTCGCACTCCCCTGTGATTCAGATTGTATCTCAGATGGCACCCTACTTCCTGTATAGTGCACTACTTTTGACTATAGCCCTATAGACCCTGGTCAAAAGTAGTCCACTACAAAATATAGTGTGCCATTTGGGACGCAGGCTCAATGTGCTGTTTCATCTCCTCTCTCATCTCACCTCGTCTCACCTAATGCTGGGCACAGCCACATGATCACGGCATACGGGAGGGACTCGATAACAGGCTTTGCTACTCTTGCCAACACTCTTACATCCTTTCTCCCTAAACAAGCCTCCTGTCCCTCTTTAGGTCTGGTTTTGTGGGATAAACGATACAGGGACACTATGTATTATACGGTTTCATACACAACATGAAGGGGATAGCAGCACACGAGATGAGGCCCATCCGCGCTACTCATCGGCTCTTTCCCAATTCATCTTTCCTCGGTTCCTCACATCCTCTTTCCTCACTGCATCCTCAAAGCGCATTGGAGAAAAGGGCTTAGAGGAGGGACCTTGGACCTAGGCGAGGAATAACGGAAAGATGAATTACGACAGAGCCATTGTGTAGCCATTGGATAATTTAGGCCAACTATTTCCTGCCTGTGCTGGTGTCACGTTCACACAGGATGTTAACTGAGATGGAGGATGCTGCTTAGTTATCACAGGGAGGGGAAGGATCTTCGGGGAGGAGAGGGGTCCTCGCAGCATGGAGGGGCGGTGATGAGTCAGCACACATTTGTGTCTGAAAAAGCCTTACCAAAACAGAGCAAAAACTATATCTGTGGGTTTTGGGGTGACCTTTAAAAGAATTCCCTCGGCGGTATCAGTCTGCGGAGTTGAGAGGAAAAGCCTTTTTTTTGTCTGTGTTTGAACTATCTCAAGGGAATTGATGCGACAGAACGGAATAGGTTCTCTCTTGCTGTAACCTTATGTGAAAAAAAGCTATCATTCTGAGATATACAGTATATGAATTTGTGTGGGGGAGCATTGATGTGAGGTAGATATGGTATATATACATGACTGTAGAAGCGCTAAATATAATATAGCCAACATACATTCAGAGTGCAAATGATTGAGACTGACAACTGTGGTAGGACTGAGGTAAAAACCTGTTGTCCCTGGTGCCATTGCATCAAAGTATTGCACCACTGACCATGCACATAATTGCATCACTGTGTTGTACAGTGCAGTTTGAGACAGACATTGAGGGAGCAGACTGCAGAGGCATAAAGGCTGAGAGCCACCTAGTGGTCGACATTCTCAGCACATCCAGCTGCAGAACAGCAACTCTATCAAATGTTATATGTCCAGTGGTGGAAAACATACCCAATTGTCATACTTGAGTAAAAGTAAAGATACTTTAACTTGAGTCATTTTCTATTAGAGTGAGTAACCCAGTAAAATACTACTTGAGTAAAAGTCTAAAAGTATTTGGTTTTAAATATACTTAAGTATTAAAAGTAAATGTAATTGTTATAATATACTGAAGTCCTTTACACCACTGCATATGCAGAGGCATAAGGGCTGAGAGCCACCTAGTGGTCAACATTCTCACACATCCATCAAACACCATATGCCAGTAACTGTCCCACTCTCTGAACCCTAGGCCTGTACTCAGTGTGGAAATCACTGAAGCCTAAACTTATCTTAAAGGGGCTAGTATTGTCCATGAGTGAGGACCCCACCAGAGACCTAACTTGTCCTCATTTGCAGATAATACACAGCCATTACACACTGCTTCCGATCACTGCGAAGTTTCACTTCGTTATGGGAGGTCACGTCCATAGCCCGTTGATATACTGGCATGAATAATATTAATTATGCAAGTCATTCTAGAGAGTGTGGCAAATACCATCTATGTCAATGTGGTTCTGGCCACTCAGCAAATGCATTCTGGTTATTAGCTAAATAAACTCTATATTAGTTTATTATATATACCCATGTGCTTTACCTTTCTGCTTCAGATTCCATCAGAACAACCTTCTGCAGTATGTTGAATTCTGAGTCCCCCGTTCCTACTGGCATACACACAAAATATCAAGAGGGGTCACTGTTTTTTAATTAACCTCCCCGCAACACGGCAGAATACAAACCTGCACCATAGCTACTGAACAAGATGAGGTGCTATTATTGTCATTTGCTGTGGGTGAAAGGTCATTAGAATGTTGCCTGTATGACGCACCAGGGCTCTGTGGGTTCTTCTCTTATCCATAACACAACAACAACAACCCTATGGACCGGAGCAGAAGAGTCTACAGTAACAACAACCCTATGGACCGGAGCAGAGAGAGTCTACAGTAACAACAACCCTATGGACCGGAGCAGAGAGAGTCTACAGTAACAACAACCCTATGGACCGTAGCAGAGCAGTCTACAGTAACAACAACCCTATGGACCGGAGCAGAGCAGTCTCAAAGACAGACAGTGTACCTACCATGGAGATCCTATAATCTTACTATTAAAAACTGGGTGGTTTGAGGCCTAAATGCTGATTGGCTGAAAACTGTGGGATATCATACCGTATACCATGGGTATGACAACACTTTCTTTTTCACTGGTCTAATTATGTTGGTAACCAGTTTATAATAGCAGTAAGGCATCTTGGGGGTTTGTGGAATATGGCATTAGTTAGCCACCGATTGTGCAAGTTCTCTCCCACTTAAAAAGATGAGAGAGGCCTGTAATTTTCATTCATAGGTACACTTCCACTATGACATACAAAATTAGGGGAAAAAATCCAGAAAGAGAAGGAGGTTTTCACTCAAATCTCACGATACATGGCCCCCATTCATTATTTCCTTTACACGGATCAGTAGTCCTGGTCCCTTTGCAGAAAACAGCCCCAAAGGAATGATGTTTCCACCCCCATGCTTCATCAGTAGGTATGGTGTTCCTTTGGATTTGCAACTCAGCATTCTTTGGTCCCTACCAAACACGACTTGAGTTGAATTTTTACAAAAAGCTCTATTTTGGTTTCATCTGACCATAGACATTCTCCAAACTCTTCTTCTGGATCATCCGAATAGCTCTCTAGCAAACTTTCAGATGGGCCTGGACATATGTACTTGCTTAAGGCAGGTGGGCCACGTCTGCACTGCAGGATTTGAGTCCCTGGCGGCGTAGTGTGTATGACTGTAGGTTATGACTTTGTTACTTGAACCCAGCTCTCTGCAGGTCATTCACTGAGGTCCCCCCGGGTGAGATCTTGCATGGAGCCCCAGATCGAGGGAGATAATCAGTGGCCTTGTATGTCTTCCATTTTCATAATAATTGCTCCCACAGTTGATTTCTTCAAACCAAGCTGCTTACCTATTGCAGATTCAGTCTTCCCAAGCCTGGTGCAGGTTTACAATTGTGTTTCTGGTGTCCTTTGACAGATCTTTGGTCTTGGCCATAGTGGAGTTTGGAGTGTGACTGTTTGAGGTTGTGGACAGGTGTCTTTTATACTGATAACAAGTTCAAACAGGTGCCATTAATTCAGGTAACGAGTGGAGGACAGAGGAGCATCTTCTAGAAGAAGTTACAAGGTCTGTGAGAGCCAGAAATCTTGCTTGTTTGTATGTGACCAAATACTTATTTTCCACCATAATTTGCAAATAAATTCATAAAAAATCCTACAATGTGATTTTCTGGATTTTCTTTTCTCATTTTGTCTGTCATAGTTGAAGTGTACCTATGATGAAAATTAGGCCTCTCTCATCTTTTAAGTGGGAGAACTTGCACAATTGGTGGCTGACTAAATACTGTTTTGCCCCATGATATATATATATATAAAGTGTCTCCAGCACGTATGTATGCTGTAGGAGCGAACTGATAGCTTGCCAGAGTATTTTAAATTCAGTGCAGAAACTCTGTCT
>NW_022261985.1:2920284-2951718 GCF_002021735.2 Oncorhynchus kisutch
CGTGTACATAGCTCTCCCTTGCCCTCCATTTGGCAAAACTGACCATAATTCCATCCTCTTGTCACGCCCTGACCTTAGAGATCCCTATTATTCTCTATGCTTGGTTAGGTCAGGGTGTGACTCGGGTGTGAAAGTCTGTTTTCTATTTCTTTGTTTTGGTCTGGTTTCCAATCAGAGGCAGCTGTCTATCGTTGTCTCTGATTGGGGATCACATATAAGTTATTTTCCGTTTGGGTTTTGTGGGATCTTGTTTTCTGTTTCGCGCCTGTACCTGACAGAACTATACGCTTTTGTTTTCAAAAGTTATTTTGTTTGAGTGTTTTTTTGAAAATAAAAATCATGAACACTTTGAGGAGTACACCACATCAGTCACTGTTTTCATCAATAAGTGCATCGATGATGTCGTCCCCACAGTGACCAGTACATATCCCAACCAGAAGCCTTGGATAACAGGCAACATCCGCACTGAGCTAAAGGATAGAGGATAGTACTACACCAGCTCCGACGCTCTTCGAATGTTGCAGGGCTTGCAAACTATTACAGACTACAAAGGGAAGCACAGCCGCGGGCTGCCCAGTAACACAACACTACCAGACAAGTTAAATTACTTCTATGGTCTCTTCGAGGCAAGTAACACTGAAACATGCATAAGAGCATCAGCTGTTCCGGACGACTGTGTGATCACTCACTCTATAGCCGATGTGAGTAAGACCTTTAAATAGGTCAACATTCACAAGGCACCAGGTCAGATGGATTGCAAGGACGTGTACTCCGAGCATGCACTGAACAACTGGCAAGTGTCTTCACTGAGATTTTCAACCCGTTCCTGACTGAGTCTGTAATATCAACATGTTTCAAGCAGACCCCCATAGTCCCTGTGCCCAAGAACACTAAGGTAACCTGTCTAAATGACTACCAACCCGTAGCACTCACGTCTGGCTCACATCAACACCATTATCCCAGAAACCCTAGAACCACTGAGATGTTCATACTGATGATGCAATCTCTATTGTACTGCCCTTTGCCACCTGGACAAAAGGAATACCTATGTGAGAATGCTATTCATTTACGACAGCTCAGCGTTCAACACCATAGTGCCCTCAAAGCTCATCACTTAGCTAAGGAACCTGGCAATTAACACCTCCCTCTGCAACTGGATCCTGGACTTCCTGATGGGCTGCCCTCAGGTGATAAGGGTAGGTAACAAAACAGACGTCACACTGATCCTCAAAACGGGCGCCCTTCAAGGGTGCGTGCTCAGTCCCCTCCTGTACTCCCTGTTCTCTCATGACTGCAGTGCCAGGCACAACTCCAACACCATCATCAGGTTTGCAGATGACACAACAGTGAGACAGCCTATAGGGAGGAGGTGCCAGGACAACAACCTCTCCCTCAACATGATCAAGACAAAGAAGATGATTGTGGACAGCAGGAAAGGGAGGACTGAGCACGTCCCTATTCTCATCGACAGGGCTGTAGTGGAGCAGGTTGAGAGCTTCAAGTTCCTTGGTGTCCACATCACCAACAAACTATCATGGTCCAAACACACTAAGACATTTGTGAACTAGAACTATTTCTCCATGCAAGACAAGAACGCGGGCTCTATCAAATCTGCCCCGAGTAGCCACAGACCAGATAAACAGATAAAACAATCTCACAAGAGTAGGCAGGGTAAACCCGTTTTCACAATTTCTATTAGTTCCATGTATAGTACAAAAAAGAAGTATAAAAAACTATTATCAATATGCAGAAACAGTTTGTGATCTGTTAAAAAGTTAATGTACTCAGATTACTTGTTTTATTTGTTAACTAATACATTATCAACTGCATATGCGCCAAAAACCATGTTCACATCTGGTGAATCATTTGTTTATTACTGGTTAGAAGAGAATTTGCTAAAGACAGTCATCTACATTTTAAGAGTGTCGGATGGACATTCAGGGAGGCTGCCGAAACAGGGAAGGACACCAACTTTGTTGCTTTTCATTTAACCTCAGTGAATCACAACCCTACAGGGGATATCAACATTGACAAGAATTTTCTGTTATTTCAGTGGTAGCACACTGGGAAATATGTTAATGAGACATGTATTTTCAGCCAACAGAGTTTTCTAAAGTTGTCAGTCTCAGTAAATTATACTCTCTTGTTTGATCAACTCAGCTATCTGTGTTGCAAAGGCAAACTTCAATATTTAAGTTCATAATTGTTTTACATTGAGCAGAAATCATTGGGTTGATGGAGTATTCCATGTCAGCTGAACAATTACCCAATTTTAATTACAGCCATATCAAAGCTCACTGGACTTTTTCCAAGTGAAATGTTTTAAAGTGTACATTTAGGTAAGGTGTTTATGTCGTGTCTGTGACCGGACTATTTGAACATTGATTGATGACTAGTTATGGGATGCCTATTATGCTGTGTAGTTATGGGATGCTGATTGCTCATCTAACATTGAACTACGAACATTAGAACATTGACTGAGTGCCTAGTTATTGGACACTGATGGTAGATCGAGCTATGATCATGATGTAATATGAGAGATGATGAGCTATGACAAGGATTGCATTCTCAAATGCCTTGTTCATACAGAATGATGGACGTTTTTGCCGACTACTAATTATTCTCAATGTGTGCACTGCATGGTGAAGCCAGACATGGAGACGACCCAAAGACAACCCAGGTCGTAGGTCACGTGCTTCATGCACATCAGGAATTTACATTGAAGTCTGAAAGGCATCTGCCCATCAGCAAGTCAGGAATATTTTTCAGAGCAGTGGGGCTACCTCAGAGCAGGCTTAACTTGAGTGACTGCTCAGTTCACTTGCCCCAGGAGGCAATAGGACAATCTTTACCCTCAATCCCTGCACATTGAGACATTGCTCCATCCAGTGCCCTCTGGTTTACTGGCTGTGATGCCGTCTCTGTGCTGAAGATAGAGGTGGGGTACATCTGTTCAAAATGCCTTGAATCCCACATGATCATTTCCGTGATTTAGTGCTTCCAACCCATTTGAAAAATGGTATGTTTGAGCTACATTGCATTAGTCTATTTATTCTGCATCCATTGAGATCAACCATTAGCCTGTGTGACAGCTCCGAACAGCTTGGAAAGACAGTACCATGCAGTATCAAAGAGCCCTTACTGCTGCTCGATCAACCTATTTTTCCAAATTAATTTGGAGGTAGGGGGAGTTGGGGAATCTATCAAATAGAGCACCTCTAACTTTGTACAGTACTAATGCAATTAGTGGTGACATTTAGTTTGTGTGTTTCTTGTTTGAAGTGCAATAATCAGGATCTCTTCTTTATAAGTGTGTTATTCTATGTATGTATTTGTGTGATACAGGATTTGTGCAATTTAGCTTTATTTGTGTGGTTTTTGTTAGAAATAGGGTAATAGGGTAATAGGGTAATAGGTTAATAGGGTAATAGGTTAATAGGTTAATAATACAAGTCTCTTTTTATTTATACACTACAATTAGTTTCTATTTCTATTGGTCTTTGCTACTTCTTTTTGAAATGTATAGTTTTAAATGTTAAATGATTATTTGTTGTTCCAAATGTCTGAATAAAAATTAGTTAGTGCAGTATGGTGTTTCTTGGGGGGGGGGGGGGGGGGGGGGGGGGGGGGGGGCATTGAAGGGGAGGTTTGCCAAGGGAGCCATACAAGCTAGAACCATCACTGTATACATACAGCATCTGTAAGGTCCCTCAGTCAAGTATTGAATTTCAAGCACAGATTCAACTATACAGACCAGGGAGCTTTACAAAAGCCTCATAAAGGAGGGCAGTGATTGGTAATTGGGTGACAATGACAAATCAGAATTTGAATATCTCTTTAATTTAACATTTAACTAAAATGTAATTCAAATGTAGGACAAAACACACATCACGACAAGAGACACCACAACACTATATAGAGACCTAAGACAACAACAGCATGGCAGCAACCCAACATGACAACATGTTAGCAACATAACATGGCAGCAGCACAGCATGGTAGCAGAGCAAAGCATGGTACAAACATTATTGGGCAGACAACAGCACAAGGGGCAAGAAGGTAGAGACAACAATACATCACGTGAAGCAGCCACAACTGTCAGTAAGAGTGTCCATGATTGAGTCCTTGAATGAAGAGAATGAAGCATGGTCACGTTAATAATTATGCTGTGGATGATGTTTTAAACCACCCAGACACAACAAAGATACATTGGTCCTTCTGAACTGAGCTGCAGGACAGGAAGGAAACTGGTTAGTCATTTTAAAACAGCTAGAGTTCAATGGCTGTGATGGGAGAAAACTGAGTATGGATCAACAACATTGTAGTGACTCCACAATAATGACCTGAATTACAGAGTAAAAATTATTATAAAATGTGCAGAACAAAATATTACAAAACATGCATATGTATGCCACAAGGCAACAAACTGAACACAGCAACGGAATACACGTTTTGGCCTAAATGCAAAGCCTTGTGTTTGGGGAAAATCCAACACAACACATTGAGTAACTGCCTCCTTATTAAAGCATGGTGGTGGCTGCATCATGGTATGGGTATGCTTGACATTGGCAAAGACTGGGGAATTTTTCAGGATGAAAAGAAACAGGATGAAGCTAAGTACAGGAAAAATCCTAGAGGACAACCTGATCAGTCTGCTTCACACCAGACACTGGGAGAGGAATTCACCTTTCAACAGGACTAAGACAAATCTACACTGATTGGTTACTATCACGGTCGTCAAAATGAGGAGACCAAGGCGCAGTGTGGTAAGTGAACATAACTCTTTAATAAAAGAGAGAACACTGAACAGAACTAAACAACAAAACGTGAGGCAATATGGCTAGTGCAGAACAGGCAACTAAACATAGAATAACAACCTACAAAATACCCAAGGAATATGGCTACCTAAATATGGTCCCCAATCAGAGACAACGATAAACAGCTGCCTCTGATTGAGAACAAATCTAGGCAACCATAGACATATAAACAGCTAGACTAGATAACCCCTAGACATACAAAAACCCTAGACAATACAAAGCTAAACAAACCACCCTTGTCACAATCTGACCTAACCAAATCATAAAGAAAACAAAGATAACTAAGGTCAGGGTGTGACACGTACCAAGAAGACAGTGAATGTTCCTGAGTGGCCAAGTTACAGTTTGGAGTTAAGTCTGCTTGAAACTCTATGGCAACACTTGCAAATTGCGGTCTTGCCATGATTCACAACATCTTTACACAAACTATATGACCTAGTGTGGCCTAGCCTAAACCACAAAAACCATCCCAAGACCATTATTTCTCCCCCAGCAAACTTTATAGTTGGCAATATGCATTTGGGCAGGTAGCGTTCACCTGGCATCCGCCAAACCCAGATTCATCCTCTGGAAACCCCCCCCCCCACCCCCCCCCACCCCAACACACACACACATTGACACTGTACCGGTACCCCCTCTACCCCAACACACACATTGACACTGTACCAGTACCCCCTCTACCCCAACACACACATTGACACTGTACCAGTACCCCCTCTACCCCAACACACACATTGACACTGTACCAGTACCCCCTCTACCCCAACACACACATTGACACTGTACCAGTACCCCCTCTACCCCAACACACACATTGGACACTGTACCAGTACCCCCTCTACCCCAAACACACATTGACACTGTACCAGTAACCCCCCTCTACCCCAACACACACATTGACACTGTACCAGTACCCCCTCTACCCCAACACACACATTGACACTGTACCGGTTACCCCCCTACTACCCCAACACACACATTGACACTGTACCGGGTTACCCCCTCTACCCCAACACCACACATTGACACTTGTACCGGGTACCCCCTCTACCCACAACACACACATTGACACTGACCCCCTCTACCCCAACACACACATTGACACTGTACCGGTACCCCCTCTACCCCAACACACACATTGACACTGTACCGGTACCCCCTCTACCCCAACACACACATTGACACTGTACCGGTACCCCCTCTACCCCAACACACACATTGACACTGTACCGGTACCCCCTCTACCCCAACACACACATTGACACTGTACCGGTACCCCCTCTACCCCAACACACACATTGACACTGTACCGGTACCCCCTCTACCCCAACACACACATTGACACTGTACCGGTACCCCCTCTACCCAACACACACATTGACACTGTACCGGTACCCCCCTCTACCCCAACACACACATTGACACTGTACCGGTACCCCCTCTACCCCAACACACACATTGACACTGTACCGGTACCCCCTCTACCCCAACACACACATTGACACTGTACCGGTACCCCCTCTACCCCAACACACACATTGACACTGTACCGGTACCCCCTCTACCCCAACACACACATTGACACTGTACCGGTACCCCCTCTACCCCAACACACACATTGACACTGTACCGGTACCCCCTCTACCCCAACACACACATTGACACTGTACCGGTACCCCCTCTACCCCAACACACACATTGACACTGTACCGGTACCCCCTCTACCCCAACACACACATTGACACTGTACCGGTACCCCCTCTACCCCAACACACACATTGACACTGTACCGGTACCCCCTCTACCCCAACACACACATTGACACTGTACCGGTACCCCCTCTACCCCAACACACACATTGACACTGTACCGGTACCCCCTCTACCCCAACACACACATTGACACTGTACCGGTACCCCCTCTACCCCAACACACACATTGACACTGTACCGGTACCCCCTCTACCCCAACACACACATTGACACTGTACCGGTACCCCCTCTACCCCAACACACACATTGACACTGTACCGGTACCCCCTCTACCCCAACACACACATTGACACTGTACCGGTACCCCCTCTACCCCAACACACACATTGACACTGTACCGGTACCCCCTCTACCCCAACACACACATTGACACTGTACCGGTACCCCCTCTACCCCAACACACACATTGACACTGTACCGGTACCCCCTCTACCCCAACACACACATTGACACTGTACCGGTACCCCCTCTACCCCAACACACACATTGACACTGTACCGGTACCCCCTCTACCCCAACACACACATTGACACTGTACCGGTACCCCCTCTACCCCAACACACACATTGACACTGTACCGGTACCCCCTCTACCCCAACACACACATTGACACTGTACCGGTACCCCCTCTACCCCAACACACACATTGACACTGTACCAGTACCCCCTCTACCCCAACACACACATTGACACTGTACCAGTACCCCCTCTACTTGCTACTGTTATTTTACTGCTGCTCTATTTTTATTTATTTATTATTAGATTTTTTTACACATCAATTTTTTGACTTAATACTTATTTACTTCAACTGCATTGTTGGTTAAGGACTTGTTGTATTCGACGCATATAAACTTTGTAAACTTTGTAAATACTATGTGAAGAAATCCAAGTTGGGTGTGGACTTTCCATAGGCACTGTATTTCAAAATGTAAACATGGCAAATGCATATCAGAACGTAAACACAGAAAACATGAGAAGAACAAAGGAATGATCTTTGTCATCAGGTGGCAATAACACAACCCTTCTCTCTGATGGACACCGGACACCCTCAAGTCTTTGTTAAACAGGTGGAACAGGAAGCCATCATTGGTGAAAGGTATGTGCAAGGCTATAAAAGCTCAAAGTCTTGCAAGGGGACAATTGAAGTCTGGTGTACAACCAAACGTATACTGTAGATCTACAGAGACATCATGAGAGTCACTGCAGCCGTCCTATTGGTCCTCTGTCTCCTGGCCATCAGTCATGGTAAGTTACCATCATCTGAAACATGCTTGCTCAATATGGAGTTGATGAAGTTCGCTCCATAATGTCATCCTCCTTGTTGTCTGTGTGCTCAACTCATGTCTTTGTCTCCATAGCATGGGACTGTCAGGAGGTAGTAAACATCAAGAATCTGATGCAGATCGATGCAGGACTGGGGCAAGTGGTTGCAACAGACACAAGTCAAATCCCCTACTACCTGGTAGGTGATGAATGGATCCGCCTGCCTGGTTCCCTGAAGCATATCACTGTAGGACCTGCAGGGATCTGGGGTGTCAACAAGGACTATGCAATCTACAAGTATGTGGCCGGTAACTGGGTGCAAGCTGCAGGTTAGTGGAGAGAATTACACAATATTTATCCAGAGGACACCTGCTTCTTAGCTTTCCTGATACCATCAGTGTGTTGAAAACATTTTAAATTGTAAACTTGTATGTCATTTGGCAGTACTCACAGATATGTGCTCCTTGCTTGCTTGTCCGTCTGTCTGTCTGTCTTTGTGGTCTTCAGGCCTTCTGAAACAGTTGGATGCTGGAGGTGAACAGTTTATTGTGGGGGCCAACATGGACGATACTCCATTCTGTCTGACACATAGTGCCACAGTTGGTTACAAGGGTCCAGGCTCACCTCTTCCATGGACAGGATTGCCAGGAGCTGTGAAGTACTACAGCTGTGGACCCTTTGGGTGCTGGGCAGTCAACAAGAATGACGATATCTTCTTAATGAGTGTAAGATCTGGGAAATAGTGTGAGAGCTGGAGCAGAGTAGTAGAGGATGGAGAGTGTCAGTTATTCTAAAACGGTTTCATATTATATCTGTTGTAATTGTCCTAAAACCCTGATTGAATCTGTTTGCTTCCAGTTGAATCAAGACTGTCAAAACAACGGGTGGAGTCACATAGACGGCAAGCTTTCCATGATTGAGGTGGCAACTGATGGTAGTGTCTTTGGGGTTAACTCTGCAGGCCAAGTTTATACCAGGTAAGGTTACTACTGAACTATGTGTATAATAATGGTATACCTTTAATTATAATTATTATCCTTACTGTACTTGCTTTGTGAAGCAACTAAAATACTGTAGATACATGAATAAAATCAGTCAAATATAATCAGATCTAAACTTATAGGACTTATAAAGACATGTGTAGACATTGTACGATGAAGTATGTAAGAGTGGGATGTCCTGTAAAGCTACAGTTTGGGATAAAAACAACAACTTCCCAGACATCCCACCACTTGTTTTGGTAAACAGCTGAGGAATGTAGTTAGAGACATGTAACCACTCTCAAATTCTTACATGGAGCTACGGATGCAAAGACAGATCAATTATTTGTTTAAAAAAATTGTAACATGTTTTTTAAAGCTATACATTGTTTGTTTACAATAACATTGTTTACAAACTATTGAGGAAAAGCTTACATTTTAGCTTCTGATGTGGTTGAATAAAGCTCAAGAGGAAGAAGTTATATTCTTCAAAAATCTATGGCTATATGCAGTTATTACCGTCCAAAAATGGATGTAGTTAAAGAAATGGATAAGCTTTAAAACATGAACCCCTTTCTTCAACACAGAGACGGCATCACAGCCAGTAAACCAGAGGGCACCGGATGGAGCAATATCCCAATATGCATGCGCATGGGCCACGTAACCTATGACCTGGGCCGTCTTTGGGTGGTCTCCAAGTCTGGAGTCACCATGGTGTGCACACCTTAGCCTCTCCTCTGCATCTGATGGCAGTTCGGGATCTGTCTAAAGTTCACTTACTAACTCATCGATCTCTCTTTCTGGAACAGCCTTCCGCTTGAGATTGCCCAACATTAGTTCATAAGAATCCTTCATTCTAAAACCTATTACTCTAACTATACTTTTCAGTACTTTATCTCTGTCAATAGTAATCACTGATCTTAATGATCTTGCTTCAGAGGTTATTCATAGAGATGGATGGAATCCTTTTTAATGCTTATTATCTCATTATATAATAATTTCCCGCAAAAATAAAGCATTCAGTTTGAAGCTATTGTAATTTACGTGTTTCTTTGTTTTCATATTGAACAGGGGGATTTTAGTTTGCTCTGCCAGTGACGATTTTAGCATGTACATCTTGGTGGGGCAAACTCAACAAATTGTTTGAGATACATTCCAGCAAAGCCACTACACAACACAACATTAAACCAGTGGTGGAAAAAGTACTTCATTGTCATACTTGAGTAAAAGTAAAGATACCTTATTTGAAAATTACTCAAGTAAAAGTGAAAGTCACCAAGTAAAATACTACTTGATTAAAAGTCGAAAAGTATTTGAAATATACTTAAGTACTAGAAGTAAATGGAATTGCTAAAAATGTACATAAGGATCAAAAGTAAAAGTAAAAATTCCTTATTTTAAGTAAACCAGATGGCACAATAAAAAAAAATTGACGGATCGCTAGTGGAATACCCTAACACTCTTTAGTGATTTCACCAGATCAGAGGCAGTAGGGATGACTGTAAGGTGCCTCACTAGGACGAGGTAGGTGCAAGAGTCAGGAGCAGGAGAGCACTGAGGTCCAAATAGTAAAATATTTATTTGGAAGTCCAAAACGCAACAAAACTGGTCAGGAAACAAACCCAACCATGGCGCCCAACAAAACAGGAATTCGAAGTGACAACAGGAGGGAAAAAAAACTATCTATTCCTAAATAAATCACAATGGCACATACGACCATTAGAATAGCCTGTGGCGCAATCTAGCACAGGCACCGAACAAACACAGACATATTCCCGCACAAAATAACAGCAGGCAACGAGGTTAATAAACCCACATAAATTACATTAAAGTACATTACACCACTGCATTAAACAATCCATTAATTGCAGTATAAGGGTGACAGACAGTGCCCACAAACTGTTAGGGCCTACATAATGCTATCCAGACAGCAGAGCTTTCCTTTCTGCACCATGGAGTGAATCTTTACCACCAATACACCTGACTATCAGCGGAGCCTGGCAACCTGGTCTCAGAGTAATTAGTATTATTCTGTATGTAAATCCGAGACCACTATTTAGTTTGATATGTTACATTTAGTATGGGATGTATTCATTTGTGGATGTCCATTACCATTTTCATACGATATGTTACAAATTATAAATTGTATTTTATGTTACGAACTTGCAAAACTTACAATATGTTACATATTCTGTTTAGGTGGCTAACTTTAGCTAGCTGGCTAATGTTAGTTAGGCTAGGTTAGGGATTAAGTTTAGGAGTTAGGTTAAAGGGTTAAGGTTAGGGGAAGGGTTAGCTAAAAGGTTTAAGGTTAGGGGAAGGGTTAGCTAACATGTTAAGTAGTTGTGAAGTACCTAATAAATAGTAAGTAGTTGAAGTTGCTAATTAGCTAAATTGCTAAAGCTAGCCGTGAAGAGATTCAAACGCGTTGTACGCCCACCCATCCACCCAGACTTAAGTAATCATGTGTCATACCAAACCTAACATATCATACTAATTTGAGTGTCCCAGACTTACGTTTATGAGACCAGGCTGAGCATTGTCTGGCAGCAATACAGTTAATTCGGCATAATTTACTGCATTTTATAAAAACAGCTGATATGGCAGACTTGCTTAAATAAATATGGTTTCTACGGATTCCTTGTGGATTTGTGTAACTCGATAAGAATCACATTCTCCTTCAATAATAACATATGCCGACATGAGTTTAGACTTTTGAACCGTACACGAACATTATTACATTTATGTTCAGTAAATTCACAATGTTTGTTCTGATCATTAGCAAACGAGCTGCGACGAGGTAGGCCTATTCCTTTAGTACTTTCAAAATGGACACCGACAGAAATTCAGATGTTATTTCAGATAAATTCAGCAATGTGTTGAGGCCTAAACTTTACTCTTCATTAAATCACCACAGACACACATTGAGAGAGAGAGAGAGAGAGAGTTAGCCTGAAATTTGAAATATTTTATTAGGCATTTGTGGTCTAAAAAGGAAGGAAAATACAATCCCGAGGATTCACTTTTATGTGAAATATACCGACTCACAGACAGCGCATTGAGCAAACAAAACAACCCTCGCAAAATCAACTGGAATTACATGGAGAAAAACACCTGAGCTAATTATAATACACAAAGTGAGCAAAACAATTAAATGCATAATTCCAACATTACCTAAAATAATGAACAAGATACTAATGAGATAGACCTATATAAGCAATATAACAATTGAGATGTACAAAATACGGCATAAGGGAAAAATTTGTGGATAAGAGGGAAGCCATCATTTTGATTATGACATTAATCAGCGAGTTTAAATGGAATTAGTTGATATGCCTATTTGTTTCAGCCCTTTTGAAATGTACAGAAACAGAATGGGCCGTTCTTACTGTATTCCCCCTATACACCAAGTCAGAATAGTAGGATAAATAACAGGGGCAAAGAAGCAGACAATAAAAGCTCTTACAATATTCAATAATGACAGTTCTCTAAAACTGGCTATTGGCTATAGGTGCACCACCGTCAGTTTACATAAGGAAGGTGGCGTGGCAGTCCCTCTTGTAGGCAAACTTTGTCATCATCAAACTTGGTCATCAAAGTCTGGCATTCTCTGGATGAAGTCATGCTGGATTGATGCATGACCAATGATTTCAACCTTTTCTGGCCCATAGTGTTGCATGTGAATGTTTATCCTTTTAAGCTTGATAATGAGACCCTTTCAGACAGATGTGTTCCAACCTTAAACCCAGACTTGGACCACACACCCTCTCCACCGAATAGCAGGCAGGGGAAGCAAAATAGTCGTTGCTATGCGGCACTTGCAGTTAGCCACCGATTCCTTCCAAACCACTCATTGTTGAATTTGCGATTTCCGACTTCTTGACATCTATGACTGGTTCAGATTTTGTTTTGGACCGGACTAAAAAACAACTTCCGTGGACATAGAAATCAAGGCAGGTCCAGACATGACCAGAAAAAGATGGCCAAAAGGGGTCGGCATTTATCCGTGTTTACTGAGGTGTAGCCTACAGTGTTGCCTGAAACTGCGTTTTATGAATAGCCATCTATGTGGTAGGCCTACCATTGCAAAACACCAAAAAAGAACATCAGGTCCAACAGGACCAAAAAAAGACATCCAGAGGACATTGGCATCGGCCCGTGCTCACTAGGGTGTAGAGTACCATGTAGGCCATCAAAGGAAATGTATAAATAATGTGTTAGGCCCACCGTTTGTAAAACAGGCTGTTGTGTCATACATTTTATCTCCTGCCTGTAGGCTACAGAAAAGGCTATATACTATTTCTACCATATACTATATCCAGGTACGGGATCAAGCGCGTGAACCAACATTTTTTATGGGCTTAATCATAGAATTACATATACAGTCCCTAAGGATCTCTGTGGGTCTAGTCAAAAATATTTTTTAATTAAGTTTTATGTTTAAATATGTTACATTTTACTGTGGCATAAACACAACAAATCAATATTTTTTCATCTGATTGTCAAACTATAATTTCAAAGGGCTCCTTCATAGGCCACCCGTACATGTTTATCCACTTGCAAGATATTTCCAGCTTCCAAATAGTGGTGAGTGGAAAGAGACATCTTTTACACAAAACACCAAAAGGTTTAATGTCAAATTTGGCTACTGTCACTAGGGAAGAATTTATGCGTCCACTGCTGTTGCTGCGCGTTTCGGTGCCGGCCACTCATCTCTGCCTTGGCAAAATGTCAATGTTCTCGTTGAACCACATCGTATTTGAGTGTAGGCTATACCATTATTTTTCAAGTTCATTCATTCATTTGTCATGTCTCTAACATGCAGTAATCATAAAAAGTTGTGTAATAGCCTAGAGTTTTTGTGAATGGCTCATGTCTCACCCTGGCTCTATCTGCTACATCATTTATGTTGGTGGAGAGTCACAGCGATGCCAACAGAGGGGCCGCTGGGAATGAACATGCTAAATATTTTGTACCCCTGCCTTATCACAGGGCGGCATCAGCGCTCCCCTTAAAAGCCCATATGCCACTGGTTGAGAGAAATTGTCATGGTTTTTGGGCAGAATTACGTGGGTTGTTGTTGAAGGTGGGTCTTGGTCAGTTTAGCTCAAAAAATTCCGCCCTCGCCATGTGCCTCCATAGACGGACGCATAATCCTGCCTAATGAGCGGGCCGGCCCGCTTAGAGGGTAGGTACAGGGTAAGACTGCTGTAAAATAAAGCTGTACACAATCAAGACAAGCACACAACTCAGAGAGAAGTTTATTTCATGAAAAATAAAGCAGTAATTATTTGTAGCTCAAATAATTACATTCAGACGTTAAAACATTTTTGTGAGAAGAACCGTTTTCAGGATCCGCCCTGGTCTCACAAATACTGTTGTAGCTCAGCCCCCGTTAATCACACAGGCTAATGATTGGTCTCAATGGATGTAGAATAAATATGTAGTTCAAATGTTCAATGTAGTTCAAACACAAATTTTTTCAAAGGGGTTGGAAGCACTATATCACAGAAATGATCATGTAGGATTCAAGGCATTTTGAAAAGATGTACACAAACTCTTTCTTCAACACAGAGTCAGCATCACAGCCAGTAAACCAGAGGGCACTGGATGGAGCAATGTCTAAATGTGTAGGGATTGATGGTGCCTTTAGGGACAAGTGAACTGAGCAGTCACTCAAGTTAAGCCTGCTCTGAGGTAGCACCACTGCTCTGAGGTAGCACCAGTGCTCTGAGGTAGCCCCACTGCTCTGAGGTAGCACCAGTGCTCTGAGGTAGCCCCACTGCTCTGAGGTAGCACCACTGCTCTGAGGTAGCCCCACTGCTCTGAGGTAGCCCCACTGCTCTGAGGTAGCACCAGTGCTCTGAGGTAGCACCAGTGCTCTGAGGTAGCACCAGTGCTCTGAGGTAGCACCACTGCTCTGAGGTAGCACCACTGCTCTGAGGTAGCACCAGTGTTCTGAGGTAGCCCCACTGCTCTGAGGTAGCACCAGTGCTCTGAGGTAGCACCACTGCTCTGAGGTAGCACCACTGCTCTGAGGTAACACCAGTGCTCTGAGGTACCACCACTGCTCTGAGGTAGCCCCACTGCTCTGAGGTAGCCCCATTGCTCTGAGGTAGCACCACTGCTCTGAGGTAGCACCAGTGCTCTGAGGTAGCACCACTGCTCTGAGGTAGCACCAGTGCTCTGAGGTAGCACCACTGCTCTGAGGTAGCACCACTGCTCTGAGGTAACACCAGTGCTCTGAGGTAGCACCACTGCTCTGAGGTAGCCCCACTGCTCTGAGGTAGCCCCACTGCTCTGAGGTAGCACCACTGCTCTGAGGTAGCACCAGTGCTCTGAGGTAGCACCAGTGCTCTGAGGTAGCACCAGTGCTCTGAGGTAGCACCAGTGCTCTGAGGTAGCACCACTGCTCTGAGGTAGCACTACTGCTCTGAGGTAGCCCCACTGCTCTGAGGTAGCACCACTGCTCTGAGGTAGCACCACTGCTCTGAGGTAGCACCACAGCTCATTTACATTTCCGGGAAGTGATCCAATCTTCAGGTAACCAAAACAATACTCCTGACTTGCCCGATGTTCAAATGTTCATAGTTCAATGTTAGATGAGCAATCAGCATCCCATAACTACGCAGCATAATAGGCATCCCATAACTAGTCATCAATCAATGTTCAAATAGTTCAGTCACAGACACGACATAAACACCTTACCTAAATGTACACTTTAAAACATTTAACTTGGGAAAAGTCCAGTGAGCTTCGATATGGCTGTAATTAAAATTGGGTAATTGTTCAGCTGACATGGAATACTCCATCAACCCAATGATTTCTGCTCAATGTAAAACAATTATGAACTTAAATATTGAAGTTTGCCTTTGCAGCACAGATAGCTGAGTTGATCAAACAAGAGAGTATAATTTACTGAGACTGACAACTTTAGAAAACTCCGTTGGCTGAAAATACATGTCTCATTAACATATTTCCCAGTGTGCTACCACTGAAATAACAGCCAAGTCTTGTCAATGTTGATATTCCCTGTAGGGTTGTGATTCATTGTGGTTAAATAAAAAGCAACAGATTTGGTTTCCCTCCCTGTTTCGGCAGCCTCCCTGAATCTCCATCCGACACTCTAAAATGTAGATGACTATTTTTATCAAATTCTCTTCTTACCAGTGATAAACAAATTATTCACCAGATTTGTCCGTTGTGTTAGATCTGATCAAATGCCACTTGTCAAAACAATAGGGTTTTTGGTGCATATGCAGTTGATAATGTGTTCAAATACAAGTCATCTGAGTACATTAGCTTTTCAGAGGATCACAAACTGTTTCTGCATATTGACGATTGATTAAAAATAATAATAATTGTACTATAAATGGAACTAACAGAAATCGTGAAAACGGGTTTGCCCTGTCTAGACTAGTGAGATTGTTGTATCTGTTTATCTGGTCTGTGGTTACTCAGAACAGGTTTCATAGAAGCCACAGTCTTGTCGTGCCTGGAGAAATAGTTATAACATTCCATTCCATTTCGACATAATACTGATACAAGAGATTGACAAAACAGCGTTGCGTTTCCCTTTAAGTTGCAGCAGTATCAGTTAGGTAGCAGGGCAGTAGCAGTTAGATAGCAGGGCAGTAGCAGTTAGGTAGCAGGGCAGCAGCAGTTAGGTAGCGGGGCAGTAGTAGTTAGGTAGCAGGGCAGTAGCAGTTAGGTAGCGGGGCAGTAGCAGTTAGGTAGCAGGGCAGTAGTAGTTAGGTAGCAGGGCAGTAGCAGTTAGGTAGCAGGGCAGTAGCAGTTAGGTAGCGGGGCAGTAGCAGTTAGGTAGCGGGGCAGTAGCAGTTAGGTAGCAGGGCAGCAGCAGTTAGGTAGCAAGGCAGTAGCAGTTAGGTAGCAGGGCAGTAGCAGGGCAGCAGCAGTTAGGTAGCAGGGCAGCAGCAGTTAGGTAGCAGGACAGTAGCATGGCTGCAGCAGTTAGGTAGCGGGGCAGCAGCAGTTAGGTAGCGGGGTAGCAGCAGTTAGGTAGCGGGGCAGCAGCAGTTAGGTAGCGGGGCAGTAGCAGTTAGGTAGCAGGGCAGTAGCAGTTAGGTAGCAGGGCAGTAGCAGTTAGGTAGCAGGACAGTAGTAGTTAGGTAGCAGGACAGTAGCATGGCTGCAGCAGTTAGGTAGCGGGGCAGCAGCAGTTAGGTAGCGGGGCAGCAGCAGTTAGGTAGCGGGGCAGCAGCAGTTAGGTAGCGGGGCAGTAGCAGTTAGGTAGCGGGGCAGCAGCAGTTAGGTAGCGGGGCAGCAGCAGTTAGGTAGCAGGGCAGCAGCAGTTAGGTAGCGGGGCAGCAGCAGTTAGGTAGCGGGGCAGCAGCAGTTAGGTAGCGGGGCAGTAGCAGTTAGGTAGCAGCGCTGCAGTAATTAGGTAGCGGGGCAGTAGCAGTTAGGTAGGGGGGCAGCAGCAGTTAGGTAGCGGGGCAGCAGTAATTAGGTAGCGGGGCAGCAGCAGTTAGGTAGAGGGGCAGCAGCAGTTAGGTAGCGGGGCAGTAGCAGTTAGGTAGCAGCGCTGCAGTAATTAGGTAGCGGGGCAGTAGCAGTTAGGTAGGGGGGCAGCAGCAGTTAGGTAGGGGCAGCAGCAGTTAGGTAGCGGGGCAGTAGCAGTTTGGTAACGGGGTCTTTCACTTATCCATAAATTGTCTGTATTTACCCTAACCATTAGAAAATAACAAGAAAAGCCTTTCTTGGTCCAGCCTCCCATCAACTCTTTGATATACGGGGCAGCAGGGTAGCCTAGTGGTTAGAGCGTTGGACTAGCAATTTGGTAGCGGGGCAGCAATTTGGTAGCAGGGCAGCATGACATCTACTTAATGGCTGCAAAATCCCCGAGCTGATAAGGTACAAATCTGTCGTTCAGCCCTTGAACAAGGCAGTTAACCCACTGTTCCTAGGCCGTCATTGAAAATAAGAATTTGTTCTTCACTGACCTGCCTAGTAAAATTAAGGTAAAATGAAAAATAAAAAAATACAGGTGGAACAGGAAGCCATCATTGCTTTTAAAGCAATTTGCAGGGCTATTAAAGAGCAAAGCCCTGCAATGGGACGATTGAAGTCTGGTGTAAAATCGCAACTTATACTGTAGATCTACAGAGACATTATGAGAGCCACTGCAGCCATCTTATTGGTCCTCTGTCTCCTGGCCGTCAGTCACAGTAAATTACCATCATCTGAAACATGCTTGATCATCTTGGAATTGATCAAGATTTTATTGGTGCAATCTACCCATATGTCTTTGTCTCCATAGCATGGGACTGTCAGGAGGTAGTAAACATCAAGAATCTGATGCAGATCGATGCAGGACTGGGACAACTGGTTGCAACAGACACAAGTCAAAACCCCTACTATCTGGTAGGTGATGAATCGATCCGCCTGCCTGGTTCCATGAAGCATATCACTGTAGGACCAGCAGGGATCTGGGGTGTCAACAAGGCAGACTCAATCTACAAGTATGTGGCCGGTAACTGGGTGCAAGTTGCAGGTTAGTGGAGAGCATTACTCAATATTTATCCATAGGACACCTGCTTCTTAGCTTTCCTGATATCATCAGGGCGTTGAAAAAATTATGAACGTTTTACAATTTTAACATGTAAGTCATTTGTCAGAATTCACAGATACTTGCTCCCGTTTGCTTGTCTGTCCATCTGTCTTTGTTGTCTTCAGGCCTTCTGAAGCAGGTGGATGCTGGAGGTGTTCAGTTTATTGTTGGACGATACTCCATACTGTCGGACTCGCACAAGGGAACAGACACCCCTTCCATAGACAAGAGTGCCAGGAAGTGTGAAGAACTACAGTTGTGGACCCTTTGGCTGCTGGGCAGTCAACAAAAATGATGTTATCTACTTAATGAGTGTCAGATCTGGGAAAGAGTGTGAGAGCTGGAGTAGAGTAGTAGAGGATGGAGAGTGTCAGTTATTTTAAATCTGTTTCATATTATAACTGTTGAAATTGTCCTAAAACCCTGATTGAATCTGTTTGTTTCCAGCTGAATCAAGACTGCCTAAACAACGGGTGGAGTCCCATTGACAGCAAGCTTTTTGTGATTGAGGTGGAAACTGATGGTAGTGGGGTCAACTTTTGGGGGGATGTTTAAACTAGGTAAGGTTGTGTTAGGTTCTGAACAAACAGAGTAAAAACTCACGAAAAGCTCAAACTAAGTTCATTCACCCACTGGTCCTCCCACTAGCCGGAATCAACTCCTTGCACATCTAGACAGCCAATACATCTCTGTTGCTAGTCAAGAACTTGTTTGGTTCCTCTCACTGGTGTAGTCATGGCCCCGCTTGATGCTAAAACCTTTGTGGTCTGTTCCTTCTCACTCCATCTGACCTGTGACCTGGGCCGAATTCCTCTCTCCTCCTTAATCCACGCCTGTCCTCCCTTATCTGTGACTGAAACCAGACATTTGCCCTGTGCTTCCCCCCTTAGGATCCATGAGATTCAACAATAACATGTTTGGACAGAAAGTAAACTTTCTTCATTCCCATGTCTCAGTCAACAACTTTCTAAACACCTACAGTACCAGTCAAAAGTTAGGACACATCTACTCATTCAAGGGTTTTTCTTTAGTTTAACTATTTTCTACATTGTAGAATAATAGTGAAGACATCAAAACTGTGAAATGACACATATGGAATCGTGTAGTTGCCAAAAAAGTGTTAAACACCATCCACATAGACAAACTGATATCTTTCCGATAGATAAAATCTAAACCAGGCCAGAACTTGTCCATGTAGACCAATTTGGGTTTCCAATCTTTCCAAAAGAGTGTGGTGATCGATGGTGTCAAAAGCAGCACTAAGTTCTAGGAGCACGAGGACAGATGCAGAGCCTTGGTCTGATGCCATGAAAAGGTAATTTACCACCTTCACGAGTGCAATCTCAGTGCTATGATGGGGTCTAAAACCAGACTGAAGTACTTCCTATACATTGTTTGTCTTCAGGAAGGCAGTGAACTGCGCAACAGCTTTAAAAAAATTTTTTTAAAGGAATGTGAGATTCGATATAGGCCGATAGTTTTTAATATTTTCTGGGTCAGACGTGGATAACAATATCCCTATACTCTCTACACTCGCCTGTTTTAGACTTAGCCAGCACCCTTTTCCAGGTGAGCCTTTACGTCGGTTGCCCTACCCCCTGGTAAACAGTGTATGATCGCTGGATAATTATTTTTACGTTTAATACTGTGGGTAATGGAGTCGCCAATGACTAGGGTTTTCAATTTGTCAGAGCTAATGGTGGCATAGACGCTGTTTCATCCTTTTCTACACTTAAATGACCCTTGCCTAACGATTGCGTCTGAAGCTTTGCTTGCAGCACGGCTATCCTCAACATAAACCGATCGTTCTGTATATTATGAGTACAGCGACAGCAATTATAAGGCTTAATGTTAATGTTACTACTTTGCTTCGGCTGGTGGAGGTTCTGTAGAACCATGTCCAGATAAAGCGTCCGGGGTGAAAAAGTTGAGCGAGGGAAAAATAAAGATATAAAACGTTAGCAACACACCTGATACCAATAATGAATGTTTCACTAAGATCCTAAATCTGAGTGGGGTGTGTTGGATTGGGGAGCTACAGCGTCATGGAATTCTAGGGGCAGGACAGAGTGAACCAGCTATATTGTGTGCAAGTAAAAATAACTCTATAGTACTATTAGGCCTATGATATGAATTATAAGGAGGTTATACTGTTACTGTCTGTTAATGTGTAGGTGTATGTGTGTTTTCATTCAACTTTTGTTTTCCAAACCTTTCCCTTGAGAAATAAAAGAAAGATGGGAAGGAAGTTGTGTTGGGGAGAGGACTGAGTTATTGACTAGACTGGTGGGGGTCGGGCGTGGAGGTGGCTCAGGTTGGCTTGGCAGTCTGGCTGAAATGTGATATAGAGGGATGTCTTAAAGACAATCAAAAGTTGTTTTGTAAGAGTTGTTCATAAGTTAGACTATTGGTTCAAGGTGCAACACAACATTGAGTATTGAATTATCATGGATCTAGTTCAGTCTTATCAATCACTTTAACATATTTAATCATCTCTTACCTGGCTTGATGACTGTGGGCATTTTTGCTTACTTTCTGTTGTTCTAAACAGAGATGGCTAGAAGGGCCATGGGTCTTATTAGATTGTGGAGAAATGCAGGATATGTGCTTTAGGTGCCCCAAGAATGGGAGGGCCCCCAGACCCAAGTTAAGTCCCCCTATGCAAAGTAATGCTGGGTGATTTAAAAAGTCATCGATCAGTAATATAATAATACTTTTAGCAAAACATTTTATCTTTAATTTACAATTTGTAGAATCTATGAGAATAGAAGGGTTCAGAACTTTTGTAAAACATCACAGCACAGTTGAAAAACACAGTCGGAAAGTATTCAGACTCCTTGACTTTTACCACATTTTGTTATTGTCACGCCCTGGTCTTAGTATTTTGTGTTTTCTTTCTTTATTTGGTCAGGCCAGGGTGTGACATGGGTTTATTTTGTGTTGTGTTTATGTATGGGGATTTTTCATAGGATTTGGGATTGTGGCTTAGTGGGGTTTTCTAGCATAGTCTATGGTTGCCTGAGGCGGTTCTCAATCAGAGGCAGGTGATTCTCGTTGTCTCTGATTGGGAACCATATTTAAGCAGCCATATTCTTTGAGTGTTTGGTGGGTGATTGTTCATGTCTCTGTGTTTGTTTGCACAAGATAGGCTGTTTCGGTTTTCACGTTACGTTTATTGTTTTGTATAGTTCGTGTTTTTGTCTTCATTAAAGATGTATCGAACTAACCACGCTGCATTTTGGTCCGACTCTCTTTCAACGGAGGAAAACCGTAACAGTTATGTTAAAGCCTTATTCAAAAATGGATTAAATGTTTTTCCCCCCTCATCAATCTACACAAATTACCCCATAATGACAAAGCAAAAACAGTTTTTTGGAAATGTTTACAAATGTATTAAATGTATAAAAATCTTAAAGTATTCAGACCCTTTATGCAGTACTTATTTAAGCACCTTTGGCAGCGATTACAGCCTTGAGTCTTCTTGGGTTTGATGCTACAAGCTTGGCACACCTGTATTTTGGGAATTTCTCCCGTTCTTCTCTGCAGATCCTCTCAAGCTCTGTCAGGTTGGATGGGGAGTGTTGCTGCACAGCTATTTTCAGGTCTCTCCTGCGATGTTTGATCGGGTTCATATCCGGGCTCTGGCTGGGCCACTCAAGGACATTCAGAGACTTGTCCTGAAGCCACTTTTGCATTGTCTTTGCTGTGTGCTTAGGGATGTTGTCCTGTTGGAAGGTGAACCTTGTGGTAGGAGAATCAGAATTAGCTAAGTTACATAGATAATTAAGATGTCTTATCTGCTTAATATGCTTATATGACTGAACTGTTGAACTCTTGTTATTAGAATGTCTCCATTTGGACTCTGGTGTTGGCAGCTGCATATGGGCCTCAGTCACCTGGGGCCCAGAGAGGGGAGAAGTCAGGCTTGTCTATCACATGTCCCTGTGCAGAATATCAGAAAGAGGATAGGGAAAAGGAGGTCAGAAGGGAGCATTGTTTCCATATGTGAATATATGTCTTTACCTATTGAAAAACATGTTAAGGAATGGCGTGAGTAATGGGGAACCAATCACTTGTCTCCACAGTGTCTGTGCGTCAGTCACCCCCTCCTTTTATCAAGGTGGAGACTAAGTAACGAAATATGTAATTTTGTGTTCTTACTGAACAAAACAACAACTTATTTTTACTGGAGGCCAAGTGCTGGTAAAAGATGTGTGGGGTTGGTGTTTGGAACCATTGTACGTCATCGCCGAGGTTGCATCTATCTTGAGATAGCCTCTGGGTTATGTTCTCACTCCACTCAGTTGGCTCTCACTCTATTCACTTTTGTGTGGGTATTGCGACCAGCTCCCTTATCGATAAGTTATTTAAAAAAAAGTTAATATGATTAGGGATTGACCTTGTCTCTCCTCATTATTCACCACATTATTTGGCGACGAGGATGGGATCTGTAACTTCATCTGTTGATCGCTCCTGAATACCTTGGTAAACTGTGCACAGGGGATCCCCAAATTGGGATATCAGGGGAGCCGCACTACTGAAGGAGCAGATGGACTGCCTAATATCTGAGAGGAAGCGGGCACGAGTGGATACCAGATCCCAAACTATTGAGAAAGGGGAGCAAGATGATCCACCAATAGAAAAAGACATAAAAAGGAGTCCCTGTTGAGGGTACGCTCAAGATCGGGGACTTCCCTAAGAAGCCACAGCTGAGGTAACTAACAGGACTGAGTTGAGTTGATAAAATTGTGAGGCAGTGAGGGGAAGTGAGGCAGACTCCAGCCATGATTGTTAACTAGCCAGTTGAGGGCAACCGATGCCCCTGTTGAGGGCACGCTCAAGAGTGGGGACTTCCCTAAGGTGAGGGACCAGAGCCAATGGAGTCTGTGTGTCACTTTGTGAGTTTGAGGGAGACACTGGCCTGACGAAACCTAAGTACACTTGAATAGATTCAATTACTGTTGTCACATGTCATTGTGAGTATTTTGTAATACCTGGCACTTCACCAGAAGTAGAGGTTAGATTGGATTTTGGGACCGTGTTACACAATTAGATAGGAGGCACGGGTATTCTGTGGGAAGTTTTGCATATCTGGATGGATATAAGATTATCTATACTACAGTGATCAGCAGTAGGCGATATCCCCGTGTGGAGATAACACCCTGTTCTGGGGCCACTAATTAGGCAATATTTTAATGGAGATAGGAATTTCCCTGTTCATATGGATAAATATAAAATCCTAAACAGCATTTGTCTACCCCTATGTGTGTGTGTCTGTGTTATCTGTGAGTGTGTGAATGATTTGATTTGATGGAGCAGGAGCCAGGGGAGGGTAGTGGTATAACATGTGTTATACTCAGTCTGGTACTGTCACACCCTGACCATAGTTTATTTTGTATGTTTATATGTTTTGGTTGGTCAGGGTGTGATCTGAGTGGGCATTCTATGTTGGATGTCTAGTTTGTCTGTTTCTGTGTTTGGCCTGATATGGTTCTCAATCAGAGGCAGGTGTTAGTCGTTGTCTCTGATTGGGAACCATATTTAGGTAGCCTAAATTATATGGGTCATCCTATAACACTTAGCAACCTTATCAAACAGCTCTACAAATATGCCACCTGCCAAGTACACTAGCTTTTTTTGTGTATGGAACACACACAAATATAATAAATATCTATTTGGAACAGGTTGTTTGTCAACCCCCCCCCCCCCCCCCCGTTAACGTTTCCTTGGAACAGGTTGTTTGTCCCCTCCCCCCGTTAACGTTTCCTTGGAACGGGTTGTTTGTCCTCCCCCCCCCCCCCGTTAACGTTTCCTTGGAACAGGTTGTTTGTCCTCCCCCCCATTAACGTTTCCTTGGAACAGGTTGTTTGTTCTCCCCCCGTTAACATTTCCTTGGAACAGGTTGTTTGTCCTCCCCCCCGTTAACGTTTCCTTGGAACAGGTTGTTTGTCCACACCCCCCCGTTAACGTTTCCTTGGAACGGGTTGTTTGTCCTCCCCCCCCGTTAACGTTTCCTTGGAACAGGTTGTTTGTCCCCCCCCCCCCCCCCCCCCCCCCCGTTAACGTTTCCTTGGAACAGGTTGTTTGTCCTCCCCCTGTTAACGTTTCCTTGGAACAGGTTGTTTGTCCTCCCCCCCCCCCATTAACGTTTCCTTGGAACAGGTTGTTTGTCCCCTCCCCCCCGTTAACGTTTCCTTGGAACGGGTTGTTTGTCGTCCCCCCCCGTTAACGTTTCCTTGGAACAGGTTGTTTGTCCTCCCCCCCGTTAACGTTTCCTTGGAACAGGTTGTTTGTCCCGTCCCCCCCCCCGTTAACGTTTCCTTGGAACAGGTTGTTTGTCCTCCCCCCCGTTAACGTTTCCTTGGAACAGGTTGTTTGTCCTCCCTCCCCCCCCATTAACGTTTCCTTGGAACAGGTTGTTTGTCCTCCCCCCCCCCGTTAACTTTTCCTTGGAACAGGTTGTTTTGTCCCCCCCCCCCCGTTAACGTTTCCTTGGAACAGGTTGTTTGTCCCCCCCCCCCCCCCCGTTAACGTTTCCTTGGAACCGGTTGTTTGTCCTCCCCCCGTTAACGTTTCCTTGGAACAGGTTGTTTGTCCCCTCCCCCCCGTTAACGTTTCCTTGGAACAGGTTGTTTGTCCCGTCCCCCCCCCCGTTAACGTTTCCTTGGAACAGGTTGTTTGTCCTCCCCCCCGTTAACGTTTCCTTAGAACAGGTTGTTTGTCCCCCCCCCCCCCCCCCGTTAACGTTTCCTTGGAACAGGTTGTTTGTCCCCCCCCCCCCCCCCCCCCCCCCCCCGTTAACGTTTCCTTGGAACAGGTTGTTTGTCCTCCCCCCGTTAACGTTTCCTTGGAACAGGTTGTTTGTCCCCCCCCCCCCCGTTAACATTTCCTTGGAACAGGTTGTTTGTCAACTATAAAAGCTCATTAATAATTATTTCATGGGGGTTGAAAGCTTTTTGCAGGGCTATATAAGGGGAAAAAGTCTGTGTCCAACAAACTACTATCAAACCTACACCGTCGCTCTACAGAGACATCATGAGAACCACTGCAGCCGTCCTATTGGTCCTCTGTCTCCTGGCCGTCAGTCATGGTAAGTTACCATCATCTGAAACATGATTTGACAGGCAGCTCTACATTAAACTTCAAATTGATCATCAAGTTGGCTCCATTTCATCCTCCTTTTTGCTGCTGTACTTTACTCATGTGTCTTTGATCTGGTGTCTCCATAGCCTGGGACTGTCAGCCTGTAGTGGATATCAAGAATCTGATGCAGATCGATGCAGGACTGGGACAAGTGGCTGCTACGGACACAAATCAAAATGGGGTCAAAATGATCACAAGAACGGGTGAGCAAAAATCCCAGAACCACACGGGGGGACCTAGTGAATGACCTGCAGAGAGCTGGGTTCAAAGTAACAAAGCCTACCATCAGTAACACACTACGCCGCCAGGGACTCAAATCCTGCAGTGCCAGACGTGTCCCCCTGCTTAAGCCTGTACATGTCCAGGCCCGTCTGAAGTTTGCTAGAGAGCATTTGGATGATCCAGAAGAAGATTGGGAGAATGTCATATGGTCAGATGAAACCAAAATATAACTTTTTGGTAAACTCAACTCGTCGTGTTTGGAGGACAAAGAATGCTGAATTGCATCCAAAGAACACCATACCTACTGTGAAGCATAGGGGTGGAAACATCATGGTTTGGGGCTGTTTTTCTGCAAAGGGACCAGGACGACTGATCCGTGTAAAGGAAAGAATGAATGGGGCCTTGTATCGTGGGATTTTGAGTGAAAACCTCCTTCCATCAGCAAGGGCATTGAAGATGAAACGTGGCTGGGTCTTTCAGCATGACAATGATCCCAAACACACCGCCCGGGCAACGAAGGAGTGGCACCGTAAGAAGCATTTCAAGGTCCTGGAGTGGCCTAGCCAGAGGGACTTGAAAGTCCGTGTTGCCCAGCAACAGCCCCAAAACATCACTGCTCTAGAGGAGATCTGCTTGGAGGAATGGGCCAAAATACCAGCAAGTGTGTGAGAACCTTGTGAAGACTTACAGAAAACGTTTGACCTCTGTCATTGCCAACAAAGGGTCTATAACAAAGTATTGAGATAAACTTTTGTTATTGACCAAATACTTATTTTCCACCATAATTTGCAAATAAATTCATTAAAAATCCTACAATGTGATTTTCTGGATTTTTTTTCTTCTCATTTTGTCTGTCATAGTTTAGTGTACCTATGATGAAAATTACAGGCCTCTCATCTTTTTAAGTGGGAGAACTTGCACAATTGGTGGCTGACTAAATACTTTTTTGCCCCACTATGTGCCCGGTAACTGGGTTCAATTTACAAGTAAGTGGAGACCATTCCTCAATTATGAATCCAGCGAACACCTGCTTCTTAGCTTTCCTGATACCATTGTAAGCTTTCCTGATACCATTGTAAGCTTTCCTGATACCAATGCCATTGTAAGTCATTTGACTGTACTCTAGTTGCAGACCCTTTGCGTGCTGGGCAGTCAACAAGAATGATATCTACTTAATGAGTGTAAGATCTGGGAAAGAGTGTGAGAGCTGGAGTAGAGTAATAGAGGATGGAGAGTGTCAGTTATTTTAAAACTGTATTATAACTGTTGCAATTGTCCTAAACACCTGATTGAATCTGTTTGTTTCCAGTTGAATCAAGACTGCCAAAACAACGGGTGGAGTCACATTGACTGCAAGCTTTCCATGATTGAAGTGGCAACTGATGGTGGTGTCTTTCTGTCTCCTGGCCGTCAGTCACGGTAAGTTACAATCATCTGAAACATGCTTGATCATCTTGGAATTGAGGAAGTTTGCTCCATAATTTCATCCTCCATTTTATTGGTGCAATCTACTCATATGTCTTTGTCGCCACAGCATGGTGCTGTCACGAGGCAGTGGACATCAAGAATATGATACAGATTGATGCAGGACTGGGGCAAGTGGTTGCAACTGACAAAATTAAAATTTCCTACTACCTGGTAGATGATAAATGGATCTGCCTGTCGGGTTCCCTGAAGCATATTACTGAAGGTTATTTCACTAGGCAAGTCAGTTAAGAACAAATTCTTATTTACAATGACGATTAACTGACAATTAACTGACTTGCCTGGTTAAATAAAGGTAAAATTAAAAAAATTAAATTCCCACAAATAAAGCATTCATTTTAAAACTAATTTCTGTGTTTTGAACAGAGGAATTTAAGATCAACTGAAACTTGAGAGATCTGTTTTGTGATGATGTTTTTTGCCACTAGAACCACACGGAGGATTCAAATAATACGACCTTGATGAGTTTATTATTTGAATCAGCTGTGTAGTGCTAGGGGGAGAAAACATTCACTCTTTGGGGTTCTGAGGACCTAGTTTGGGAAATGCTGCCATAGGAAGTCCCACTGTTAGGAATAGAGGTAGGGAAGTGGCAGGGCCACAGTTCAACAGTCTATTTCCACTATTTCTATCTCACCCATAGGGAGCAGTAGTAGCCAGGACAGGTGCTTTGAGTGCCGACAGGATTGAAGGCTCACAGGTGTGAGTGATGGATGGGGAGTCTCAGGAAGGAAGCTGGAGGAGGAAATGGTGACTGTGCTTGAAGAAGCTGCACTGGATCTGGCCAAACTGTCCACGTCAGAAATAACATGTATTAATCTTCTGAGCAGGTCTCCTGCCAAAGGAGTTACAGCTGGAGCCTCATTGGATAAAGAAGAGAAGTACCTTAGTCAGTAAATCCTAGGATTGGTCAGTGCACATTGCCTGACCCGTATGGTAAATGGAAGAAAGGAGAAAAGCCTGTTGATATTATTGTTGGAGACTACCTGAGTATGTGAAGTTTGGATATGTGAGGAATGTGGTGAGAGCATTTGTGTCCAAACCATTACAGTGTGGGAATTGTAAAGGATATGGTCACGTGTCAAATGTTTGCAGATGGGAGAAGTATGATATTGAAGAATCTGTGAATGGAAAATGTTGCAACTGTGGCGGGGATCATACTTCGGATTTCCTTGAGTACCCTGTTAGGGTGAAGGAGGTCGAAGGGGTCAAGGTTCAGGGCTGAGCAGCGGATCTCCTATGTGGAGGCAGTGAAGAGAGTCGAAAGGGAAAGAGACAACAATAATGAAGATGTGGCTGTGGATGCAGTTTGAAGTTTGATTTTGTTGAGTTATTTTCTGTTATGATAGTTTGAGATTTTATACTTTTTTTCAAATAATGTTTTCCCTCTTGGGATCCTTATTATCTGCCCGCTCAGTGGGTGGCGGAATCCACATATAACTTTTGTAAACGCCATTAGACCATAGAAGAAAAGTGATTGATGGGTGATTGACAATTTGAGAGCTGATTGAGAGTAGACTCCTAACTCAGCAGGGGGTTCCCACATGCTTTTGAATCCTTTTTGTTCGGCATACTTTTTGTTCTCAAATGATCTATTATTTGTCACCATGAACATCATTAACCTGGTTGGGCTGGCTGACAACAGAATGTTGACCAAGCTCACCTTAGACTCCGGTAAGTACATTAGCTCCCCTTGGAACATATACATAAAACACCCGGTTTGCCTAACTCAACATTTTACATTACATTTCAACAGACTGGTTAATTTGTCCTAGTTTCTCTAGATTAAGCTAAAATAGGAGCTGGTGTAAGTTGACTACTTGCAAGCCATTATCAATCTTCTGTAGAAAGGGGCACATACCATCTAGGACCCTCAAACTCACCTCTGGACCTCGAAGCCAATTCCACTGCGTTTTTTTCGTTGTTGCCCTCTAAACAGGGACTTATTTAGACCTGGGACACTAGGTGGGTGCAATTCATTATCAGGTAGAACAGAAAACCAGCATGCTCCGGACCTCGTAGGGAAAGAGTTGAATAGCCTCAATTTGGAATTTAGAACTGTGATATATCCATTTGGCATGACAGGTTGACATTTCTTGGGATAAATCTTGTCCTGGAGGCAGAGCGGTTTTCGCTGGATGGGCCAAATGCAAAGTCAAAATTGGCTACTATCATAAAAACTCCTGAAAAAAAATATGATTTTTGGTCTTCATGTTAGGGTTAGTCATAAGGTTAGTGTGATGAAGGCTAGTATTAGATTTTATGACTTTGTGGCTGTGCCAGCTAGTGACCACCCTGCAGAGTTGCTTCCAGTACAAGAGTCGTCCCATTAATTGCCAACCTGCGTTGACGAGACAGTTTCCACTAAATCAGGGGTACCAAAGATCATTCCATGGATGGGCCAGTGTCTGCTGGATTTTGGATTACGCTTTCAATTAAACCCTAGACAACCAGGTGAGGGATGTTTTACTAATTAGTGACCTTAATTCATCAATCCGGTACAAGGGAGGAGCGAGAAACTCGCAGAAACTCGGCCCTCCGTGGAACGAGTTTGATACCCCTGATTTAGTGGAAACTGTCTTGTCGACGCAGGTTGGAAATTAATGGGACGACTCTTGTACTGGAGGCTGCTATGCAGGGTGCACTAGCACTAGCTATGCACTAGCTAATTATCATGCCAAGCTACATGCTAAAATCGTAGTGAAAATCAAGAGAAGATAATGCAGGATAATGCAGGAAAGTGAAATTCTCTGCCGAGTACACAACAACCAGATGTTCTGGTTTTCAGGGGAAATGGAAAGAGCCTGTGATGAGATTGTTGATTGGAGTTTAACAAGGTGACACTTAATGTAGCAGGCATAAACGAAACACCTGAAACTTCTATTGATCCCCAACATCAAGGGTGTCAAACTCATTCCATGGAGGCCAGTGTGTCTGCAGAGTTTTGCTCCTCCCTTGTAATGGATTGATGAATTAAGGTCACTAATTAGTAAGAAACTCCCCTCACCTGGTTGTTTAGGTCTTAACTGAAAGAAAAAAAGAAAAAACCCACAGACACTCGGCCGTCCATGGAATGAGTTTGACCCCCTTGATTTAAGGGATCTATACTGCCCTACCAAGCAAAAGAGCAGTAACCGCTCATAGTAAAACTGAGAAGAATTACTAACAAAGTTGTTTTATTGTCCAGCCAAATGAATTGTAGGCAGATCATTGGAGATGTGGTTATGTTTTCTTATGAGGAGGTCATCTTTTAAATTCATATTGGCCCTGACCTCTGACATGACCTATGATCCTAGACGGCAGTTACTGCCTTCTTGTGTTAGTATATTTATGTGTATGTGGCTGTCAGTGTCATATAGTTTGATACTTGTATCAGCAAAGAACAATAAATAATTCCAAGGTCTTCCATAGACACTACAGCCCAATGCTCAGTGAAACCAAGGTAAAGCTAACTGACGTGAGTGATGCCAGTTTCTGCCTTTTTCCTTGGTTTCACTAAGTTTTTGCAGTTACTGTAAACATGAACCCCCATTTTCTCCATAATACAACACAGTTGAGGTGGGATATTTGTCCACATGATAAAGCATGTATTTGATGTAGAAAAAATGTTTTTTGGACCAAATGTGGAGTTACTGCTCTTTTGCTTGGTAGGACAGTATAGTAGTTTCAAGCGTTTAGTTTACTCCTGCTACGTTAGGTTACCTTATATGAGAGAGAGCATTGTGGTGCCTGTTAACATTCCTTCTGCATATATATTATCAGTGTAAAAACGTAGGCACCGTCATGTTGACACAATGCACATTGGTTTAGTTACTTGTCATAGCTCATCATCTCTCATATTACCTCACGAATTTTCACAAATAAAACATTGAGTTTAAAAAAAAAATTGTGTTCAATTATTAAGATGATTTCCTCCAAGGTAATGCTGTAGAACTCGACTAATTTCTGGTTTTGCCATTGAAACCCCTCTGGTTACTGGTCTGCCTCATCTAACGTCAGGCTACCGCCAACACTAATACGCCCCCAGGTATCTGTTATGTTGATTCCAAAAAGCCTTTGACATCTTACGGTTTATGTGCTTTACACTTCCTCATGAAATAGTTCAACTTTTACTGGCAGGTGATTCAATGTGTCATTTGAATATCGTGACATATGTTTAACTTATAATGAAACTGTTCTTT
>NW_022261985.1:2951818-2996462 GCF_002021735.2 Oncorhynchus kisutch
GTGAATTTTACAAACACGTCAATGAAGTATGTGAAGAATGGAAAAACAATTGGAACCATTTCCGTGTCTGACCATTTATGGGTATTATGATGCGTCCACTGTGCCAGACTATACCACTTTTGTACTTAGCAACCTCATCAAACAGCTCTACAAATATGCCACCTACCAAGTACAGTAGCCGGGTCACAAAGGAAAACAACAGAAGCTTTAAAATCACTTTTATCATGGTATTGTGATGTAGTTATGTCATTGAGCTGTTCTTGTCTATTAATGTTCTGCATTATGTTGTCGTAGCATTGACTATCATTAAATGTGAAGACTGTATATCAAATCTCTATGTGTAATTTAATTACGAAATTAAACTAATCATGTAACTTTAACTAGGAAGTCGAGGCACCACGGGAAAATGTTTAAAGAGCATTTATTTCCCGAATGAACTCTTCCGATATTTTCATATCTTATCAATTACAGTCACTTAATGTATTATTACATCATTCTCATTACTGATCGTCGCAAACCCTAGGAAATCGTCACGAACCTTAACATAAATCATGAATCAGCGATATACAAATTGGCTTAATTATTTATTTACTAACTAATCAATCACAGAATTACATAAACACACACACAAATAGGTTATACATTGGTTACTGACATGATAGAAAAGTCCCAAGTGGGTTAAGCCGATATGACGGAAAGGGGTGGGGATAGCGCAAGAGCGGGACACTCAAAGTTTCTAGCTACACTCATGGAAATGATAATACTTTTAAATGAACAACTGCTCATTCGAAAATAAACTTCAATTGACATATTTACGAGTGTATGCCTTTTGTCCCTCGCTGATTGCTGGTCCATATGCTGTATAGTCAATCATCAGAGAGTCTCTGGTTGCGTTCCCTAGAAGTCCCAAGGTCTTTTGTGGTTGTAGTTGTTATAATGTATACTTCGGAGTACCATTCTGAAATGTTGTTATGGGATTCATTTACCCAACTAAAGTATTTAAACAGCTGCAGCCTGAATAATTGTTCTTTAGTTTGTCAATTTCTTGGCCATTTCACCATGGGAATGATCTCCACGTTCTCTGGTCTCGTCCTTTGGTAGAGTTGTAGTTTAAACCACTTCACACACCAGTGTCACCCGCCATGTTTTGGTCTCTAGAGTGATAGCCATTCCAATGTGGGGACCTCATCCCGGCGTTATCTGGACTCTAGTTTGTAGATTTCTTAACCATTTGAGATGTCCGGCTTACCGTGGGTCTCTTTGGCATCGAGTAGTACTTCTTCTCTGTTGAAAGTTTCAGAGTTCAAGCCATTTCAACGTGGGAACTCCTGCCCCTGCGTTTTTGACTAATGTAAAATGTGTCAGCAGTCCTTTATAAGCACTCGCCTTGGAGGGCGGTTCCATCCCTTTTGTCCCAATGTCTGTGCTCACGTGGGCGTGGTTACTGACTGGGTAAAACTACACGAAAGACAATTCTCATTTAGGAGGCTAAATCATATTACATTTTCTCACAATAGTTTCATATTCAATCATATATTTTATACAACCATCAGATGCCAACTCGATAATTGAGAAGTGTACACAACCAAAGATACAGTAATGTGTGTTAGCTGTCCTTCATGAGAACACCACATGAAACAAACTTGACATGACAGTTCTTTAAATGCCCATGGACAATTCCCACATTCTCAAAAATAGAAATATTGTTTAATTCTTCAATTTTGGGGATTAGGAGCTTTGGCAAGAAGAATGCCTTTGTTCTCCATAGGCTCTCTCCCTCAATACTCTATGGCAGTGAAGAGAGTTTCTCCCAGGAATTTATGAGCGTTATGAAACCTGTGGTGGGAGAGAGAGGGGGTGAGCTACGATATAAACCCAAAAGGGCCACGTCGTGACAATGTCATGTTTCATGTTTTGTGTGGACCTCAGGAAGAGTAGTTGCTGCTTTCGCAACAGCTAATGGGATCCTAATAAAAACTTTATTAATTAAAACTTAATTATTGTTGAATACAATTTTTTTAAGGGCTTGAAGGGCATTCAAGAGTGTGCATTATTTCTCTATAGCACACAGTATATCAGCATGGTAGATTTCAATGGCAAATTCATGCCTACATGTTCTATGTTTGAGCTGCTTTTGCGCCTGCAAAAGTCAAATTGAAAACCTTATTGGCCTTGTTGAATTCGATTTTCATAATAGCAAGCTAGGACTGATGGTTTGTTTAGCTAAACTGGTAAGTCTCTGTTTGGTTACTAAGACAACTACGGTAGCTATCTAGTAAACTACTTCAGTGGATGTTGAACACAATTCTACCTATAAATGAACACATTACTAGCAGAAAAATGTGTTAGTTTACAGCAATGTTATTACATGGATAATCAACTCTAGGCTCTGTAAAATAATGCAACTCCGTGGAAGGTCAGTTCCACGCCGCTAGTTCCTTCCACGTTGTTCATTATTTCTCATAGAACGCATATCCCTCGTTGATTATCCCTTACATAACGCCCCCAAAAAGTCTGTGGTGGTTATAGTGTTAATATCCCCATGTCATCAGTAGAGCCTTCTGGGAGGCTTTTTCATCAGGGTGTAAAAACTTTTGGGCATGGTCATGTTGCTCACAACACAGATTGGTTTTGCTGTGCTTCAGAGGCCATCTTTTATAACCTATTCCGGCTCTGGGGCTGTTATTCCCTACACCACATATAAGAGATGTACTGGTGGTGTCTGTACGAACAATAACTGTAACCATGCTTTCACTGATCACACAATGAATTGTTGATAGTATGACCATCTATCTAAATAATCATTCACCTTTATTCCTTGATTAAATCATATCAAATGTTGTGTGTCACGTGTTATGTGTCACAAAGTAACAAATAACTAAAGAGCAGCAGTAAAATAACAATAGCGAGTTCTATATACAGGGGAACCGGTACAGAGTCAATGTGCGGGGGCACCGGTTAGTCTAGGTAATTGAAGTAATATGTAGATAGAGTTATTAAAGTTACTATGCATAGATAATAACAGAGAGTAGCAGCAGCATAGAAGATGTGTGTGTGTGTGTGTGTGTATGTGTGTGTGTGTGTGTGGGTAGAAGGGGTAGAAGCTGTTTAGAAGCCTATTGGACCTAGACTTGGTGCTTGGTACCGCTTGCCGTGCAGTAGCAGAGTGAACAGTCTATGACTAGGGTGGCTGCAGTCTTTGACAATTGTTAGGGCCTTCCTATGACACCGCTTGGTATAGAGGTCCTAGTTGGCAGGAAGCTTGGCCCTGGTGATTAACACCTCATCTATCATATTGTAGCGGCATTTATTAGAGAGGGGTAAAGATAAAGATTTTGTTCAGGCGCCAGGCAGGTATTAACCATGCTGAAAGGAAAAGAGTAGAATAGAGAGCGTACCACTACCAGACCCACACACATCAGCAGAAGAGACTGCCTAGAGTGTAGCCTGTTTACCAGATAGCCAGTGGAGAGAAGAGAGAAGACACACCATATAAACCCACGTCACAGCACAGGGGTAACCCCACCAATAATACCTCATACTATAATAATAATAATAATAATAATAATAATGGCAGAGCAGTTGAATGGCAACTTCATAGAAACAATTTACAAGAAAGAACCCAGTCATCAACAGAGGATTTGCAATAATCTGCATTACCTTCCAGTGGAGAAGTGCAGAGGGTATGAATGTGGGGGGTGTTCATAGACACAACAAAGGCCTTAAAAATGTCCACAATCTCCTCGGCCACATGTCATTAGTACACCCCACCTCAATACAGTTCACATAACAATACACAACTTGCAAGCAACCCAAATACTTCTGGCAGGGAAATAATAGTCCAGCTCTAATGAACTTCAATGGGAAATGCATTTGAAAAATAGAAAGTCTGCTGCAGGGTAAAGCACTGAGGGAAGAGAAAGAGAGATCTTAGCTGTTGACTTGCAGTTGTACTGGCTTGCAGTTGTACTGTCTGACCGTCTGATGGTTTATTGGCTTGTATGTCAAAGCTTCTCAGCAATGTTGCTACTAAACCATACGATGCAACAAGGACTTCTGCAGCATAGCACAAACACACACACACACACACAATCAAACTGTCGCGCCAACCAAGAGCTCCACCCCAGTGAGCTGAAAGAGCTGTCTTTATTTCCTCCTTCCTTACTGCTGATGAGGTCTTAAAGTGTCCGCGCATGGTGAAGGCTCCGTGTAGGATTTCGCCACAATATGATCATATCTCATATTGTGTGTTTGTGTGTGTGTGTGTGCATGCATGGTTGTGTGTGTGTGCGGTGGGAATTATATCCACCTCCCATTAACTTTACCTTGACACAGGTTGTTTGTCCTCCTCCTGCCAACTTCTCCTTGGAACAGGTTGTTTGACCTCCTCCTGCCAACTTCTCCTTGGAACAGGTTGTTTGTCCTCCTCCTGTCAACTTCTCCTTGGAACAGGTTGTTTGTCCTCCTCCTGCCAACTTCTCCTTGGAACAGGTTGTGTGTCCTCCTCCTGTCAACTTTACCTTGGAACAGGTTGTTTGTCCTCCTCCTGTTAACTTCTCATTGGAACAGGTTGTTTGTCCTCCTCCTGTTAACTTCTCCTTGGAACAGGTTGTTTGTCCTCCTCCTGCCAACTTCTCCTTGGAACAGGTTGTTTGTCCTCCTCCTGTTAACTTCTCCTTGGAACAGGTTGTTTGTCCTCCTCCTGCCAACTTCTCCTTGGAACAGGTTGTTTGTCCTCCTCCTGTCAACTTTACCTTGGAACAGGTTGTTTGTCCTCCTCCTGCCAACTTCTCCTTGGAACAGGTTGTTTGTCCTCCTCCTGCCAACTTCTCCTTGGAACAGGTTGTTTGTCCTCCTCCTGTCAACTTTACCTTGGAACAGGTTGTTTGTCCTCCTCCTGCCAACTTCTCCTTGGAACAGGTTGTTTGTCCTCCTCCTGCCAACTTCTCCTTGGAACAGGTTGTTTGTCCTCCTCCTGTTAACTTCTCCTTGGAACAGGTTGTTTGTCCTCCTCCTGTTAACTTCTCCTTGGAACAGGTTGTTTGTCCTCCTCCTGCCAACTTCTCCTTGGAACAGGTTGTTTGTCCTCCTCCTGTTAACTTCTCCTTGGAACAGGTTGTTTGTCCTCCTCCTGCCAACTTCTCCTTGGAACAGGTTGTTTGTCCTCCTCCTGTCAACTTTACCTTGGAACAGGTTGTTTGTCCTCCTCCTGCCAACTTCTCCTTGGAACAGGTTGTTTGTCCTCCTCCTGCCAACTTCTCCTTGGAACAGGTTGTTTGTCCTCCTCCTGTCAACTTTACCTTGGAACAGGTTGTTTGTCCTCCTCCTGCCAACTTCTCCTTGGAACAGGTTGTTTGTCCTCCTCCTGCCAACTTCTCCTTGGAACAGGTTGTTTGTCCTCCTCCTGCCAACTTCTCCTTGGAACAGGTTGTTTGTCAAATATAAATAGCTCATTAATAATTATTTTATGGGGGTTGCTGTTTGCAGGGCTATATACTGTATATGAGGGGACAAAGTATGTGTTCAACCAAACTGCAACCAGACTTATACCGTAGATCTACAGAGACATCATGAGAGCCACTGCAGCCATCCTATTGATCCTCTGTCTCCTAGCCGCCAGTCATGGTAAGTAACCATCATCTTAAACATGCTTGATCAACTTCGAATTGGTCATCAAGTTGGCTCCATAATTTCATCCTCCTTTTTACTGGTTTACTTTACTCATGTGTCATTGATCTGGTGTCTCCATAGCCTGGGACTGTCAGCCTGTAGTGGATATCAAGAATCTGATGCAGATCGATGCAGGACTGGGGCAAATGGTTGCTACGAACACAAGTCAAACCCCCTACTACCTGGTAGGTGATAAATGGATCACCCTGCCTGGTTCCCTGAAGCATATCACTGTAGAACCAGCAGGGATCTGGGGTATCAACAAGGCAGACTCAATCTACAAGTATGTGGCCGGTAACTGAGTGCAAGCTGCAGGTTAGTGGAGAGCATTACTCAATATTTATCCAGAGGACACCTGCTTCTTAGCTTTCCTGATACCATCAGGCTGTTGAGAAAAGTATTAATGTGTTACATGTTTAACGTAATGCCATTGTAAGTCATTTGGCAGAACTCACAGATACGCACTTCATGTTTGCTTGTCTGTTTGTCTTTGTGGTCTTCAGGCAGTCTGAAGCAAGTGGATGCTGGGGGCAACCAGTTTATTGTGGGGGTCTACATGAAAGATACTTCATTCTGTCTGACAAGTAGTGCCACAGTTGGCTACAAGGGTCCAAGCTCACCCCTTCCATGGACAGGATTGCCAGGAAGTGTGAAGTATTCTAGTTGCGGACCTTTTGGGTGCTGGGCAGTCAACAAGAATGATGATATCTTCTTAATGAGTGTGAGATCTGGGAAAGAGTGTGAGAGCTGGAGCAGAGTAGTAGAGGATGGAGAACCTCAGTTATTTTAAAACTGTTTCATATTATATCTGTTGAAATTGTCCTAAAACCCTGATTGAATCTGTTTTCCAGCTGAATCAAGACTGTCAAAACAACGGGTGGAGTCACATTGATGGCAATCTTTCCATGATTGAAGTGGCAACTGATGGTAGTGTCTTTGGGGTCACCTCTGCGGGTAGTGTTTATACCAGGTAAGGTTGCTACTGAACTATGTGTATGGTTCCACCCTTTTTACACATTATTTCAACACATGATTAAATCATTTTAAAATGACTTGTAATAATAACTTGAATGATAACTCTTATCCTTACTGTACATGCTTTGTGAAGCAAAAAATGTCAATTAATTTATTATCTACGTTTTTAAATTTAAAATCTAAACTTATAACAGACTTATAAAGAAATGTGTAGACCGTGTAAGGTAAAATATGTCAAAGTTGGATCTCCTTTAAAGCTGCAGTTTGGGATACAAAAATATATGGCTATATACAATTATATAAGTCTAACAATGTATGCACTTTATAAAACATTTATGAGCTTTAAATGTGAAACGCCATTTTCAAATAGTGTATGTTGATGTTAGGGTGGTGCTGGAGATTATTAATATGAAGTAGCAACATTTAGAAATGTCCCTTTAAGATCATAAGGCATGTGAACCCACCTCCTTCTTCAACACAGAGACGGCATCACAGCCAGTAAACCAGAGGGCACTGGATGGAGCCATATCCCAATGTGCATGATAATGAAGCATGTGACCTACGACCTGGGCCGTCTTTGGGTCGTCTCCAAGTCCGGCTTCGCCATGGTGTGCCCACATTAGCCTCTCCTTTTCAGCTGAAGGCCGTTCAGAATCTGACAAGTTCACTTGCTAACTCATTGATGTTGGTTTCTGGAAGAGCCTTCTGCTTGAGAAATGTTATGTTATTTCACAAGATCCCTTAATACAAAAACAAAATTTATTTAACTATACTTTTCAGTACCTTATCTCTATCAATATTAAATCAATGATCTTATTGAGATGATAAAAATGTTCGGTGAAGATTTATTCTCACACACAATTGACCAGCAATAGCATTATTTAAGTTGTGTGCTATTTTCTTGATCAGTCCTTGATTAACACCTAAATAGATCTTTGCCATGGAGGCTATTTAACTGTACTGTAAACTAGGGCACAGTCATGTTGCTCACAATCCACATGGGGTTTGCTGTTCTTCAGAGGTCATCAATAGGGTTGGATGAAATCCTTGTTATTGCTCATTATCTTCTATAATTTCCCTCAAATAAAGCATTCATTTTGAAACTAATTTCAGTGGTTTTAAATAATATTGAACAGGGGGATTTAAGGTAGCTGTGCAAAGATCCAGTTAACAATCTGTTTTGTGAATCTTCTTACTCAGAAAGTTAAATATGACTAGAGAACTATAGTTCTACAGTGTGCAGGAACAGTGAACCTTTAGTTCCCTGATGCATAGTTTGATTTACAGGTTCCCTATTAATGTAGTGTCAGGGACATACAGTGGTGTAAGAATACTTGAAAGTACTACTTAATTAGTTTTCGTGTTTTACTATTTCTATATAGACTACCAATCAAAAGTTTGGACACACCTCCTTATTCAGGGGTTGTTCTTTATTTTTGTTATATTCTAGATTGTGGAATAATAGTGAAGACATCAATACTATGAAATAACACATGGAATCATGTAGTAACCAAAAAAAGTGTTCAATAAATCAAAATATATTTTATATTTGAGATTCTTCAAAGTAGCCACCCTTTGCCTTGATGACAGCTTTGCACACTCTTGGCATTCTCTCAACCAGCCTCATGAGGAATGAACCTGGAATGCATTTCAATTAACATAATTTTGCACGCCCAATTTTTCCGTTTTTGATTTGTTAAAAAAGTTTGAAATATCCAATAAATGTCGTTCCACTTCATGATTGTGTCCCACTTGTTGTTGATTCTTCACAAAAAATACAGTTTTATATCTTTATGTTTGAAGCATGAAATGTGGCAAAAGGTCGCAAAGTTCAAGGGGGCCGAATACTTTCGCAAGGCACTGTAGATGCCCTCAATCTCACACAAATCATCAAGGAACCCACCAGGTACAACCCTAAATCTGTAAACATGGGCACCCTCATAGACATTAACCTGACCAACTGGCCCTCCAATTACACCTCCGCTGTCTTCAATCAGGATCTCAGCGATCACTGCCTATTTGCCTGTATCCGCTACGGGTCCGCGGTCAAACGACCACCCCTCATCACTGTCAAACACTCCCTAAAACACTTCTGCGAGCAGGCCTTTCTAATCGACCTGGCCTGGGTATCCTGGAAGGATATTGACCTCATCCCGTCAGTTGAGGATGCCTGGTCATTCTTTAAAAGTAACTTCCTCACCATCTAAGATAAGCATGCTCCATTCAAAAAATGCAGAACTAAGAACAGAACCCTTGATTCACTCCAGACCTGACTGCCCATGACCAGCTCAAAAACATCCTGTGGCATACTGCAATAGCATCGAATAGGCCCCGCGATATGCAACTGTTCAGGGAAGTCAGGAACCAATACACGGAGTCAGTCAGGAAAGCAAAGGCCAGCTTTTTCAAGCAGAAATTTGCAGATAATCGAAAACTTCAACAAGCATCTCAACGGCTGGACATGTATTCCTCCTGGCTATTCCAACCTCAGCCAACAGCTCCGCCCCCCCCCCCCCTCGCCCAAGCCTCCCCAGCTTCTCCTTTACCCAAATCCAGATAGCAGATGTTCTGAAAGAGCTGCAAACCTGGACCCATACAAATCAGCTGGGCTTGACCCTCTATTTCTGAAACTATCCGTCGCCTTTGTCGCAACCCCTATTACCAGCCTCCTCATGCCTTTTGCACATAATGTATATATACTTTTTTCTACTGTGTTATTGACTTGTTTATTGATTACTCCATGTGTAACTCTGTGTTGTCTGTTCACACTGCTATGCTTTATCTTGGCCAGGTCGCAGTTGTAAATGAGAACTTGTTCTCAACTAGCCTACCTGGTTAAATAAAGGTGAAATACATTTTTTTAATCTAGTGGCCACAATCTTTACATCCCCTTGGCAACATACATATCAACCAGATTGCAAGCAGCCAATGCATTATTATTCTAGTTCTACATGCTGATGTGACAATTCCTCCACCAGAGGCCAGCCGAGATCCTTCATGGTCTTTGCCCAAATGTATTTGCAATCTTTGCTAGCAAATGCGATGCTGTCTCCAATAATATTTCTACTTTATTTTTTACGTTTGTGGCGTCTCCACTTTCCAAGCGTATTCAGGAATAATTCCAAATGTTTCTCATAGGGAAGCATTGCATGTTATTTCTTGTTTTGATTCTTGCCGCACTTCCCCTCACCAATTGGACTCTGGGGCTGTAATTCACTGCACCGCGTATGAAAGATAGTGTGGTGGTGCCTGTTTACACTTTACTTGGATAATCCGAAGTAGATGTTCAGTAGATGTTCAATAACTCAACAACATTTCAACTAACTAACCCTGAACCTAAACTTAACCCTTAGCCTAACCCTAAACCTAACCCGTATCCTAACGCTGACACTAACTGTAACCTTAACAAACATTTGCTTATCAACAGATAGTTCAATATAGATGATCTACAGATGGTAATACTGTCTAAATAAAGTGTGACCACATTCACCTTTATTCCTTGATTAAACAGCTTGTCATCATATATTATATTAACAGATCTCATATATGTGTGCGTGCGTACATGTGTACGTGTTTTCCTGCCTTCTCAGGACCCCAACGTCCAAACAATTCACCTGAATGTTCTGACAAGGTAGGAAAACAATACCTTTTTACAAACACACAACATGGGGGCGTAGCAGGATGATCGGAATGCCATGAACCCAAAGGTTGTGAGTTCAAATCCCAGGTAAGGACATGTTGAATAACAATTACTGAATAAATGAACATGAACAATGTAATCATGTACGTCAGATATATAAGTTGAAAACATTGTCTGTGAAAAGCACTTTGTGTGTGTAACCAGTTGCTCATGCTTTCTTTGTTAGATGCCCAAATAATAGTTGAACAAACATAGACAAGTTGAGCAAACACAATTTTGGGCCAACTAAACATTAAGTTCTGCTAACACTTTATCTGAAAAGTTGAGTAAACTAAAAAAAGGCCTTACTTAATAATAATTAGTTGAAACTACTTCCATTTTTTTTACCGTGTATATTTGACGGTCTCCCTAACATTTAGGATCTCCTTTAAACACAAACCTCACCCCTTTCTTCAACACAGAGACGGCATCACAGCCAGTAAACCAGAGGGCACTGGATGGAGCCATGTCTCAACGTGCATGCACATGAAGCATGTGAGAGCAAAATTGCAAAATTATGTTATAATACTTTTATTGCATCAAATGGTTGTTTTATGCAACAGAATAGGGGATTCTTCTAACTATTGTGTGTGTGTTCTACAGAGGATGGGTCTCTGGGAGATAACACTGACAGGAGATTTACCATGTCTTTTGGGTGATAAAACCTAAGGAGACAGAATTCAGAAGCATGAGTTAATGTTTCTGATCTATATGGTACCAGGGAGAGATGGCTCTGGGCCAGATCCTGGTCTCTACACAAAGATAACTGTTTTTACAGCAGATACTGTCTGCTGTGAATTATAAGTATCTTTCATACAAATCTTAACCTTGTGACCCTTTCTATGTAGGTTGAAAGGGGAGTATCTGAGCTATAAAAGATCTTTGTACTTTTTTCTCTGGGCTCTCAACAAATCATCTGAGGGTGATTCGTTGACCAGCCATCATTATCATAGAGCACTTAAATCGATTCACTATATGCGTGTGTTGTATTGACCTGCTCCCTTATTAATAAGTGAATAAAGATTTAGTTTAAGTATAACTCTGACTTGTGTGATAAGTCTCCTAATTTGATAGTAAAGAAATTAGCCACCACAAGCACATGACCTAAGACTTGGGCCATCTTTGGGTCATCTCCTAGTCCGGTTTCACCATGCAGTGCACACAATAATAGTAATAAATAATAATTGATTTAGTTTATATATCGCTTTACATTATAAAATAGAATCTCAGTGCTCGAAAAGCAACCAAACAGGAACAACAAATGACAAAACATGATCCTCTCATATACAGCTGTCTGAGGGGTTGTAGTGCTAGTCTTTTTATGCTGATCTAAGATATATTTTGCAAAGTCAGGTTTATCTTTTGAGTCTCAAGTTGGCCAGCCATTGGTCACTTGAAATTAGAGAGCTCACATGCTATTACAGTGTCCAGATGTTTGTTTGTGAGAATCTTTCATTCTAAAATGTATTTCTGGAACTATGCCTTTCCTGTTAACGGTGTGCTGGAAATGTTTTATTCATGTGCTTTTCTAATAACTAATTTCTGTGTTCTATTCATGTGCTTTTCTAATAACTCATTTCTGTGTTCTATTCATGTGCTTTTCTAATAACTCATTTCTGTGTTCTATTCATGTGCTTTTCTAATAACTCATTTCTGTGTTCTATTCATGTGCTTTTCTAATAACTCATTTCTGTGTTCTATTCATGTGCTTTTCTAATAACTCATTTCTGTGTTCTATTCATGTGCTTTTCTAATAACTCATTTCTGTGTTCTATTCATGTGCTTTTCTAATAACTCATTTCTGTGTTCTATTCATGTGCTTTTCTAATAACTCATTCCTGTGTTCTATTCATGTGCTTTTCTAATAACTCATTTCTGTGTTCTATTCATGTGCTTTTCTAATAACTCATTTCTGTGTTCTATTCATGTGCTTTTCTAATAACTCATTTCTGTGTTCTATTCATGTGCTTTTCTAATAACTCATTTCTGTGTTCTATTCATGTGCTTTTCTAATAACTCATTTCTGTGTTCTATTCATGTGCTTTTCTAATAACTCATTTCTGTGTTCTATTCATGTGCTTTTCTAATAACTCATTTCTGTGTTCTATTCATGTGCTTTTCTAATAACTCATTTCTGTGTTCTATTCATGTGCTTTCTAATAACTCATTTCTGTGTTCTATTCATGTGCTTTTCTAATAACTCATTTCTGTGTTCTATTCATGTGCTTTTCTAATAACTCATTTCTGTGTTCTATTCATGTGCTTTTCTAATAACTCATTTCTGTGTTCTATTCATGTGCTTTTCTAATAACTCATTTCTGTGTTCTATTCATGTGCTTTTCTAATAACTCATTTCTGTGTTCTATTCATGTGCTTTTCTAATAACTCATTTCTGTGTTCTATTCATGTGCTTTTCTAATAACTCATTTCTGTGTTCTATTCATGTGCTTTTCTAATAACTCATTTCTGTGTTCTATTCATGTGCTTTTCTAATAACTCATTTCTGTGTTCTATTCATGTGCTTTTCTAATAACTCATTTCTGTGTTCTATTCATGTGCTTTTCTAATAACTCATTTCTGTGTTCTATTCATGTGCTTTTCTAATAACTCATTTCTGTGTTCTATTCATGTGCTTTTCTAATAACTCATTTCTGTGTTCTATTCATGTGCTTTCTAATAACTCATTTCTGTGTTCTATTCATGTGCTTTTCTAATAACTAATTTCTGTGTTCTATTCATGTGCTTTTCTAATAACTAATTTCTGTGTTCTATTCATGTGCTTTTCTAATAACTGTTTTCTGTGCTCATGCAAGTGACTGACTGAATGAATTCTCACGATCAGTATCTGCTATTTAGCAGTAGGCCCAGACCTTTGTTTTGAGAAGAAATTTCGCTACACTCGCAATAACATCTGCTAACTACGTGTATGTGACCAACAAAATTTGATTTGAAAGATCTAATTTTCAAGGTCTCAGTTTAGAGAGAAAGAAACCTTGTGAGATGTAAGTCTGTCACATGTTATGAACCAGTATTGGTCGGTCACATTTTTAAATATTTTTTTACCTTTATTTTACTAGGCAAGTCAGTTAAGAACAAATTCTTATTTTCAATGATGGCCTAGGAACAGTGGGTTAACTGCCTGTTCAGGGGCAGAATGACAGATTGACCTTGTCAGCTCGGGGATTCGAACTTGCAACCTTTCGGTTACTAATCCAACACTCTAACCACGAGGCTACCCTGCCGCCCCTCCACTCTAACCACTAGGCTACCCTGCCGCCCCTCCACTCTAACCACGAGGCTACCCTGCCGCCCCTCCACTCTAACCACGAGGCTACCCTGCCGCCCCTCCACTCTAACCACTAGGCTACCCTGCCGCCCCTCCACTCTAACCACTAGGCTACCCTGCCGCCCCTCCACTCTAACCACTAGGCTACCCTGCCGCCCCTCCACTCTAACCACTAGGCTACCCTGCCGCCCCTCCACTCTAACCACTAGGCTACCCTGCCGCCCCCATGAATGAAACAAAATGGTACTAATTGATGATTTATGGTAAATCATGCAAATATAACTTGTCTGTGTATAACCATATATAAAACAACTGCTGGGACTGCCCCAGCAGAGCTCCTGATTGACACGTATACTATGGTGCATTGAGTTGTTTGTCTGTGTATAACCATATATAAAACAACTGCTGGGACTGCCCCAGCAGAGCTCCTGATTGACACGTATACTATGGTGCATTGAGTTGTTTGGAACCTCTCCAGCACGCTGATCAGAAAGGATGATTCATTTAAGATTGATTTTGAGTGTCCCTGGTGGTAATTTCCACAACATGGTGGTGAATTTCCACTCCAATAGTTCAGAGATTTTGTTGAAAAATAATAAATGTTTACTCTCACAAAATTGCCATCAGTATAATAAACAGTGTATTTTCTTGATCACTGATCTTGATTAACTTCCATAGTAAAGGCGACAATCTACATGTGTAGAGACAATTATACTTGGGTATTATCTATGTCACGTTCGTTGTATGAAGGAGACCAAGGTGCAGTGTGGTATGCATACATTCTTCTTTACTTAATGAATGAACACTGAACAAACGAACAAAAATCACAAAATGAACCGTGAAGCTTATATGAGTGGTGCAGACAGGCAACTAAACATAGAACAAGAACCCACAAAACCAAAAGGGAAAATGTCCACCTACATACAATCCCCAATCAGAGACAACAATAAACAGCTCCCTCTGATTGGGAACCATAGACATATAAATACCTACAAAAACGCCTAGACAATACAAAAACAGGCATACCCACCCTCGTCACACCCTGACCTAACCAAAATAAAGAAAACAGAGATATTAAAGATAACTAAGGTCAGGGCTTGACAGTACCCCCCCCCCCCCCCCCCCCCCCCCCCCCCAAAGGTGCGGACCCCCGACCGCAAACCTGAACTTATTTCAAATCAAAACAAATCAAATTTTATTTGTCACATACACATGTTTATTTGGGAGGGTCCGGGTGGGCTCCGGTTCTGGACACAGTCCCCCCCTTTACACGGATCCCTCCGCCTTTGTAGAACCGGACCGTGGACTATCGCCGGAGGCTCTGGACTGAGGATCATCGCCGGAGGCCCCGGACTGTGGAGCTGGAATAGAGCGCACCGGGCTATGAATGCGAACTGGTGACACCTTGCGAATCTCTGCATAACACGGTGCCTGACCAGTCACACGCTCCCCACGGTAAGCACGAGGAGTTGGCTCATGTCTCCAACCTGACTCAGCCAATCTCCTCCTTATTGGGGCTGCCTCTCGGGCTTCCGTGCTAACAGTGTCCCCTCGTATCTTCGCCGTACGTTCGTTGTACGAAGGAGACGAAGGTGCAGTGTGGTATGCATACATTTTTCTTTATTTAATGAATGAACACTGAACAAACTAACAAAAATAACAAAATGAACCGTGAAGCTAATATGAGTAGTGCAGACAGGCAACTAAAGAACCCACAAACAAGAAGAACAAGAACCCACAAAACCAAAAGGGAAAATGGGGATTATATTTAGGTGGCCAATCAGAGACAACGATAAACAGCTGCCTCTGATTGGGAACCATATCAGGCCACCATAGACAAATACAGTGGGGAGAACAAGTATTTGATACACTGCCAATTTTGTAGGTTTTCCTACTTACAAAGCATGTAGAGGTCTGTCATTTTTATCATAGGTTTCTGTACCAAATATTAGGTTCTGCTTTTCTGATGTATCAAATACTTATGTCATGCAATAAAATGCTAATTAATTACTTAAAAATCATACAATGTGATTTTCTGGATTTTTGTTTTAGATTCCGTCTCTCACAGTTGAAGTGTACCTATGATAAAAATTACAGACCTCTACATGCTTTGTAAGTAGGAAAACCTACAAAATCGGCAATGTATCAAATACTTGTTCTCCCTACTGTAAATAGCTAGACCTACAAAAACACCTAGACCTACAAAACCCCCTAGACAATACAAAACCTAGCATTCTCACCCTCGTCACACCCTGACCTAACCAACATATAAAGAAAGCAGAGATATTAAAGATAACCAAGGTCAGGACGTGACAATCTATTATAACCAATTTGGACACTGGGGCTGTAATTCCCTGCACCGCATATGAGAGAGCATGGTGGTGTCTAACATTCCTTGATTCACACCATGTCATCAATAGAGCCTCCAAGAGGATATTATCATGGTGTCAAAACTTGGGAACCGTCATGTTGCTGACAATGCAAATTGGTTTAGCAATTGTTTTGTGAATACAATCCTTGTCATAGCTCATCATCTATAATATTAGATCATGATTTTCCACAAATAAAGCATTCAGTTTGAAACAAATTGTGTGTTTATTTCCTCCAAGGCAACGCTGAAACTGTTCTTTACAATTGGTATGACTTTTCCAGACTTTTCCAGGAACACCAATTATATTAAAACTGTTTATTTTAACAGTTAAGGTTAGATTAGAAATTGTGCTACTCACCAATGACTTTGCTTCCAAAACCCTGATTGACGTGTTTGTTCCCAGGATGAGAACCCAAAAACCTACCAAAACAAAGCTTGTTTCCGGCAGCCTTTCCTTGATTGAGGTGGCAACTGATGGCAGTGTCTTCGGGGTCAACAAGGCAGGCCAGGTCCTTTAACAGGTAAGGTTGCTACTTAAAGCTACAATCTGGGAGTTGTGTTCAGGGCAGACTCAGGTGGTCTGAGCCATAGATGAGAATGACAAACTCAGTTGCAATGCTAATCTTTCATTCTTTAAAATTTGTATTATTATTTTACCCCCTTTTTGTGATGTCCAATTGCAATCCAATCTCATCGCTGCAACTTCCCAATGGGAGAGGCGAAGGTCTAATCATGCATCCTCCAAAACATGACCCGCCAAACCACGCTCCATTACACTCGCACACTTAACCAAGAAGCCAGTCGCACCAATGTGTCGGAGGAAACACTATGCAACTGACGACTGAAGTCAGCCTGCAGGAGCCTGGCCCGCCATAAGGAGTCGCTAGAGTGCGATGAGCCAAGTAAAGCCCCCCCAGCCAAACCATCACAATACTGGGCCATTTGTGCGCCGCCCTATGGGACTCCCGGTAACAGCCGTCTATGACACAGCCTGGGATCAAACCCCGGTCTGTAGTGACACCTCAAGCACTGCAATGCCGTGCCTTAGACTGCTGCGCCACTCAGGAGGCCCCACTAATCTTTAAATGTATTTTATCTTGTCAAGTATATCAAGTCTAATTTAGTCACCTAAGTCGCTTTGTAACAGCTCACCTAAGTAGCTGTTACAAAGACCACCATTTTTTCATTAATTCTTAATAAGACTGTTTTATTATGAAATGTTGACATTGATGTACCTTTTCTTTTTGTAATGCTTTTCAGTACTTTATCTACGTCAATAAAACACTCTACTGAACAAACATCATGTCTTCTTTCCCAAACCTGACTGCAGCTCACAACCCTGAATTCGTTTTTCAGCTGAACAACAGCACCACCACTTGGATTGAAATCAAATTGAGGGATGGAGCTGGAGAAACGTAACCACTCAAATTCATAGATGAAGATATGGATGCAAGGACTGATAGTCCATGAGATCAACATGATCATTTTAAACATATTTCAAAGATATATACTGTTTGTTTACAAAGACATTGTTAAAAGCACGGACTCAAAACAACCTTATATTTTGTCTTATGGTGGGAAAAAACAGTTGTTCAATGCTGAGGCATTCATAAGATAGAATATTTAAATATCTATTTAGCAGCAGAAAATATTGCACATTAACCCTTATAAAATATATTTGCTAGTTCACTACCTGGTAAGATGCCAATTGTGGTAAGGAAGCACAACCAAAGGTATTTGCTCACATGCAGAATGAATCTCTTCTCTATGGCTTTCTGTGACTCTTATCAGACATATGTAATCAATTGCGAGAACAGCTTTGTCACGGCAATGGTTGGTCTGTGAGGTTTTAGAAGTAGGTGGGAGGGACAGACAGACAGACAGAAAACACAACTCTGACCTGCAGAGGTTATCCCAGCCAGATCAAATCAAATCAAATGTTATTGGTCACATACACATGGTTAGCAGATGTTATTGTGAGTGTAGCAAAATGCTTACTCATGTGATCAATGACTATGCAAGTAGATGAATGATAACTATGCAGGAGACATGTAGCGCCAGCCCTGTCCCACTCTGGTCTCTGTCCACTTATTGTTTATGAACTGCCAGCGATTAAATCCAGATGCCTCACAACGAAACCATTTATTGAATCGTGAAACAGTCATTTTTGTCATCCACATTCATGTGATCAATGACTATGCAAGTAGATGAAATAAATATGGTTCAGGCATAAAGACAGGCCAAAGGAAACCCCTGAAAGCAAAGACTTGTGGGTATATGAGGTAATGAGTGTGACTACATGACGGTGGCATTTTGTCCAGGCTACTAAAAACTATAAAAACTTTCTATGTCTGTAAATGTTCTGGCTTTGACACAATATTTTTCTTGACATGAACCTGTTTGAACTAATATGAGATGTGTGGTCAGTTTTGGGAATGGATCTAATGTCTGGAAGATACGCCTGGGTGGACATATTGCAGCTAGGGAGTATACATGAATCTTTCCAATGTGTTCAATGTCCTTTCGTCTTTTAATCACAGGTTTTTGGTCCATTTGAGACTATGGTATGTGATGTGGAAAGAATACTCTGAACTGGGCCTAAGATCCTCTGTAATTGCTCAAAGCTGCAGCAATTGGATAGTGCACTGCTGTTCCTACCTGGCGTTGAAAACCTGGAATCTGGATGACTGTAGCATCTTCCTTCGAGGACAGCAACAGGCACTACACTGTATGGTTCTTCAATAGAATGTCCTTGTTGCTATGACAAGAACAGAAAAGTAAATATGAGTGCAGGCTCAAACTAATATCAGTGCTAATGTCTGTTAGACCTCCTTGGTGAGCAAACACACACACACACACACACACACACACACACACACACACACACACACACACACACACACACACACACACACACCCTTGGAGACATCTTAGAACGAGTACAGTCCAACTGGAGATGATGAGTTGGGTCAGATCAATGTACACAACCACAGCGGGCATCAGACACAGTGGCTGGTGCCTGGAGGAGTGTGTGACTGACTATGTGAAGATGAATGAATGTCTCAGGCAAGCAGGGAACCTAATGGACCAGGGAGGGGTGCTGAGCTGACATTTGCATAAGCAGGGTCTAACTTTGTCTTAGTGCCAAGCACATGCACAGAGAATGCTCTTGATGAGACCCAGAAGTGAAGTGCAAGCTTGAAAATGGTGCTGTCTGGTTGGAGGAAGACAGGCTCTGGGTGAATGAGAACAACGTGATAAACAGAATAGAAAGAAAAAATGCAACAAAAAGTCATGTTCACAATGGCATTTTAAAGTGACTCAAATAAACCAAATGTTGCATATCCGATTCAAATCTGTTCTTTTTTCTTCAGTCTGAACAGCCAAAAAGCACACGGAATAGGATATTTCAAGCCACAGTCCACCTTCGTAATCAGATATAAATCTGAGTCCTGGCCATGCGACATGTGTCTGAACAGTCAAATCTGATGTATTTTCCCTCATGGTTTTTAATCTTGTTGCTTGCTAGCTACTCTGTTGACAGTTTGACAAGATCATGTGGTAGCCAACTAGCTACTTAATTGTTTACAAACCAATTAGGGAATGTGCTAGAATGCTAAACAGCTACCTAGTTATCTACTTGACTGCTGTGGCCAAAAAGGACTAATTTGACAAGTGGATCATCTTATCCTTTGAGACTTTAAATGTGTTCTTACACTAGGATTTTGAACAACTGGGAAACGTCCATGGCAGGCATTGTTGTCACCTTAGCCAGCTACATAACTTCTGAGTGATAGGAAGCACAAACACCACCACCAGCCTACACCACTGCACACACACCTGTCGTTACTATGACAACTAGCGTAGCAATGGCAGAAAATGACTGCTGTTTGAACTCACATCCAATTTGGTCCAAAACGGATTTCAAAAACAAAACTGATTTGAGCATGAAGATTTGCAGTGTGAAGTAGGCTTAAGAGGTCCGAAGTACTTCTCAAATCATGTTGTGATTTTGTTTGATATTTATTCAGACAGAGTAGCATTGCAGCTCATTAGTTTGACCTTCAGTCTGGGCTGTTCCACAGCCATAAGGCATGAATGTCCCTTAAATGATTCTACAGCATGAAATCTCACAGCTGGAGCAACAACCTAATATACAGTGCTCAATTACCAGTTGAACACAGCTTGAGCCAATCTCCCACAATCTCTCACAAATGATTTGGTCATATATACATTTCAGGGAATCCCTTGAGAGAGGCTAAACATAATCATCCCAGATGCCTCAGCCCGATTGAGGTCAGAAACCACACGGACATTTGTATACGAGGCCTCCCCTGCTATTTAGCTTTTTCGTCTGGCAATGGCTAACTTCCTCTGGGTAAATACCCCCAATTTAAAACATTATTAGCCTTCTGAAAAAATATACAGTAGGGTGTTGGATCACACATCAGCTTGACCGATGGTGATACATCTCAATGTTTGAAGGCTGTTAAGACCCTTCCCTGTGAAAAGATGGATATCTGGCAAAACAGCTCAGGACAATGTATTCCGGCTGTGAGTTATTGTCTCTCAGTGATGGCCTTACCAGATAGTTGCCAATCTGGACCCTGACCAGGATACAGAGACAGACTAACAAACAGGCTGTCTTGTCTGTGTTACCTTGAGTGAATGTCACAGTGGAGTGATGACTCCGGGGAGCAGACATAATGAGCTCACCAGTTAGTGCCACGCGGGCGTAATTGGAGTCAATGGGCTGATTGGTAATGCAGACATGTTGAAAAGCGAGCCGCATCCCACTTGCCTCGTCCCTAATTGAGTATTCATGATGTGGCGACTGGAGCTCTTGTCTGAGCCTGGTCAACCGGTGAAGACAGTGATAACCTTGGGGAGGACTTCAGGTTGGCAGGAGATAATGGGTGAGATGCGAGAGTAGGGCCTGATGACTTTGAACAACGGTGGCTTGCTTGTGTTCTCTGAGAGCAACAGGAGTTTCACATCCATAGCTTTTGATCTGAAGTGAGTATGTTGTAAATCATAGGCTATAAGGAGGCTGGGGAGGGGAGACCTGCTCATAATAATGAATGAAATGGAGTGGATGAAATGGTATCAAATGCATTGGAAAACCAGGTGTTGGATGTGTGTAATATCATTACATTCATTCCGTTCCAGACATTACTATGAGCCCGTCCTCCCCAATTAAAGTGTCATAGATGGGCGGGGAATTGAACTTATACCAATTTGTATGTCCATGATTTCAAAGCCAGTTTGTCAGTATAAGACTAATTGTATTAGAGATCAAAGTAATCTGGCTGTTTTTAAGATCAACATCCAAAATATAATTTGTCATTTTTCATTGTTTTCTTTTCTATATTATACAAGTTAACACATTCAAATGCAAACATTGAACAGGGGTACAGGAGAAATTTGAATATTTCAGCATATTCATCCATTGGTTGACAAAAAAAAGTGGATTTTTTGTGAATGGATGCTGCAAGTGTCCTCTTGGATGCCACAGGAGTAATCGGATGCTGTAAGAGTCACTGGTGTTCATGACATGGACAGTTGCCAGGGATTCAATTGTGGTCCCATGTCTGTGATTTATTCAAATCACACATACACTGGGTGTGAACTCACTCATTATCAGAACAGGCTGTGGACACCTACGATCACCCCTGAATTAGACTCATCAGTGATGTTTGTAGAGGCAAAAATAATTAGCAGCCATATTTTCTCCTCCTATCTGTGTATTTGTCATGGCGATGGGATGTGGAGCACAGTGCAACGCGGACAGTGTGTTTGTATAGATCAATTCTAATTAGGGGAGCACGCAATGAAAACACATTTTATAGTGTGTGATTTCTCTCCATGGGCTGTAGAGGCTAGTGGTGGCACAGCGATGCACCACTGACAGACCAGAGAAGTCAGCCTAGATCAGCACTGTGGGAAAGGAGCAGGAGAGAGAAGACTAGCTTTCAAACAGTGGTCGGAGCATAGAGAAACAGGGAACTTGGCACACAAAAAAATCTTTGTAGGACTTTCAGAGCTCTCTGTTCAATTCTATGTGAAGGAGATCTTGAAAATGTTCCCTAATCTCAACTTCATGTCTCTGTATCGGTGAGACCGGTTGCCGTGGATACCCAGCAACGCCACACACAAATGAATAATACAGCGACACGATGCTACCTTATCAAGTTGCATCCTAAAAATCAACACCCACAGAAATATATTGGAGGTGTAAAGAGAGCAGTGCCAGCCCGGGCTAAAAATGCCGTCATTGTGACGTCACATGCCAAATTTTGCTGGCTGGGAAGACCCTGAAGATCTGCTCTGGGACACCTCCCTTTTCATCCAAGAGTGTAGGATGGATGTTAAGCTGATGGTTGGCTGTTGCTTTGATACATACAGTTGTTCTAATCAAGTAAAGACCCTGATGAACAATACTGAATAGGGCTGTTGTGTCAACAGCTTGTTGAGCTGTTGTCTCATACCACAGTGCCTCCTGGTGGTATGATTTATAAGAGATTGCCTCTATATTCTCATATGTTTTCAGTGGTTGTTCTTAAAAGTGTAAGGGATCTATGAATCTCATTTGAGAACAAAAATACAAGGTTCCTCCTCGGTGGAAGCAAGTGTTGATTGAAATCCATAGAGTGTAAGACGAGGTAAGCACATTGAAGAAAACAGACACTGGAGTAACTTCAGCAACACTTTCCGTAGCTCACTCCAACACTTGGTATCACATTTTCATGGAATCGAATGGGCTGCTTTAGCATTAGCTAGCCTAGCATGAGGACAAAATAAGCAGTTTATTTCAAAACTAGCAGTATTTCAATCTTCTCAAATGGTCCTGTTGGATACTTAGAGGAACAGCAACATCTTCCATCCCTGGATTGAGGTAAATTTTCTAATTAAATCCTGCACTCGTCACCACGGTGCAAACATTATGGGAGGTGTGTTTTTGACCTGAAAGGTTCAGATACAATTCCTGCAAACTTCAGCCCTGATTTTGCAATCTTTAGTCCAATAAATGGGGTTCCTCAAACAAATAAAATAAGATTTTAAAAGGGCCGAGTGACTGCGGGCCAAAGTCAATCAAATCAAATTGTGTTTGTCACATTCTCCGAATACATCAGGTACCTTACAGTGAAATGCTTACTTACTTTTTTTAGTTGTGATGTTTGATCTCTGTTTCTCTGTCTAGTATACAGAATGAATCTGCACACTGAGTTTAATTGTATCATAGTTATCACTGTTGATTCACCGCACCGCTGCTAAACTGAGTGGAGGAAGGTGTGATGTCCTGAACGTTTCAAATGATAGAAATGTGATCTATAGAGCTGATATGATTTCCTATTCTACATATTATATACTGAACAGAAAAATAAATCGAACATGCAACAATTTCTAAGATTTGACTGAGTTACAGTTCATAGAAGGAACTGTAACTCAGGTGAATAAGCCAGATGTGGAGGTCCTAGGCTGGCGTGGTTACACGTGATCTGCGGTTGTGAGGCCGGTTGGACATACTGCCAAATCCTCTAAAATTATGTTGGAGGCGACTTATGATGGAGAAGTGAACATAAAATTCTCTGCCAACAGCTCTGGTAGACATTCCTGCAGTCAGCATTCCAATTGCATGCTCTCTCAAAACGTGAGAGATCTGTGGTATTGTGTTGTGTGACAAAAATGCACATTTTAGAGAGGCTTTTTATTGTCCCCAGCACAAGGTGCACCTGTGTAATGGTCATGCTGTTTAATCAGCTTCTTGATATGCCACACCTGTGAGGTGGATGGATTATCTTTACAACTGAGAAATGCTCACTAACTGGGATGTAAACAAATTTGTGCACAATATTTGAGAGAAATGAGCTTTTTGTGCATATAGAACATTTCTGGGATATTTTATTTCAGTTCAGGAACCATGGGGCCAACACTTTCCATGTTGAGTTTATATTTTTGTTCAGTTTAGTTTGAGTGTCATTTACTGTGTTTACGTCTAGGCTATGGCCACATTCTAACAGATCACTTTGCCTTCCAAAGTGTGTGGCATTATAGGGATAAAAACTGTCCGACTTGCGCTGACATGAAGACTGCATGAACTTTGCAAAAACCATGTGATCAAAAGCAGTTGCTCTTCAACTTCATCCTGCAGCCATTGCCTGCATTGTGGTAGGCTCCATACTCAACCAATCATTAGGTTGTTTTTGTTTGTCCACAGTATATATGTACAATTAAAATGTGATATTTGAGGACCTCTGACCAATTTATAGTACAATGTACACACATATTTGGAAAAGTTTATTTCGACATTACAAAAAAAATGGCTTTTATGACAACGCTACCATGTTACCATGTTGCACTGCCTTGCTTTTGGAAAACCACATCAGTGTCTGACTTTCAGCTGTCACAGATGCGCCTCCCTTCACCTCGACTTTCGTGCACAATCGGTGTAACAGCGCCACATGGTGCAAAGCCCGGCAGCTGCAGGTTAAGGACAGTCGTCTTACGCTCTCGGGCACGGCTTGGCACTGATGCGTCAGCGTCTATGGAGCATTCGCCTGGGCTTCCAGGAGTGACAGCTTGCCATACCCCTGCTTTCTAGGAGCAGCATCTATGCGGAGATACAACACCGCTTTTCCATACACGGGTTCCTGTTTGTTCTGGTGTATTTTGAAGACTCCGTGAAACCGCTACTGCCAAGCTGTTAGCAGGTGAGGTAGTTGGCTTTCAATCTGTTGTCGTATTCATCCATTGACATGTTGCTGGCTACATTATCATGCATTAACAGTGGATAACGGTGTTTACGTATAGCTGAGTCTACCGCAACCTGCTGAAATTATCTAGCATAAATACCTGCTTGTAAATAGCCTAAACATACAATTTTGTTAGGTGTCACATTGAGCACATGTAGGCGGCTGTTCTTGCGGTCCAGTTCTGCGTAATTGCATCGGAAATCGATTTTATTGTGCCGAATCTCCTGATCTTCAGGCATTTCAAAGAGTGACTCGGTTATAGGCTCGAGATCTCGTAATTCCCTATCTCATGATCACTGTTGCCTCATGTTGATGCCCTCTCATTTTGTTTTCCAAATTTCATCTCCAGTCAGCGCATCACATCAGTCACTCAAGATGCCACTACTGGCACAGGTGAGAAATACATTTAAAATACGTCATCTGATGAGAAACTCCCCGTGAACTGAAATATTTGTTATTGCATGCATTTTAACCAAATATAACATGTAGCTAGGGTCATTTTTTAACATGTATCGATCTCTCATCCACAAAATGCACCCCAAATCCCTTTCCTAGACGGCTTCTTGAAATAAAGGCGTATCATTTGAGCTTGGACTATTCCCAGAGAAAAAAAACGCAACATGCATGGGTGACGTTTTATTAGTTGGCATCGTGATGCTCGCTATCATAACGCCTCGAACGGATTAAATAATGCATGAACCGGTGTCAGCCGCTCCAGTGTTTGCATTGATTCGTTCTCTGCAGGGGGTGAGCCTGGATGAGTTAAGGGGATTTAGTTTGGAACAGATCATATTGGGGGAAGAGAACGATAGGCGCATGTAATTCTCCTATCATAATTGGTAATGCGCATGTATTAATCACTTCATGGTTATGGACTTCAAATAAATAAGCTCACGTGATGTTATTCCCTCTCACAATTATATCCCATCACCAGATTTTGTGGATGGAATTATACATGCTGCTTTCTCTGAATTCAATTACATGCAAAAACAAAAGGTAGGCGGAATTATCACCATGAGTAACAAGTGAGATGCTCCTGGATCTGAGCATAGACATTAAAACCAGGCATCTGTCTCCTCTTTCCTGGACTTCAGTGGAAAACTCCAGTACTGAACTAAACCCCTTGCTGGCACATTATGTCTATGGCAAAGAACATCTCTAATGGATCTCAAATTCAAATATTGGATACAGGTTATCAAGTCATTTAAAATGCCATGGACATGACCGAATTGCAAATGGAATATTACCGCTATGGAATTATCATAGGCCTAGTCTATGGATGATAATCAATAGCCTACTATGAAACGGAATATTACCGCTAGGGAATTATCATAGGCCTAGTCTATGGATGATAATCAATAGCCTACTATGAAACGGATGTCGTTAGACTATTCTAGCGAAGTCGGCGGGTAGCTCGACTGGGACTTGGATCTGGGTCTCTGCAGCTGTCTGTTCAACACTTGATCCATTACACAGAGGCTTGACGCTCTTAACAAGGTCGCTATACATGTTGTAGTTACTACCTCTCCCTTCTGAATGCACATGGCTGTGCTTCACTCTCTCAATTCCTTGAGCCCATACTGATGGGACACGCCTTTGATGGCCTCGTTAAGCGCCAATGCTCCATGACACTGCTGACATCAATGTAGAAAATCTATCAGGTAGCTGGACCAGGAATTGAACCTGGAGCCCAGGTGATGTGCTGGTAATGTTTCATTTTTTTCGGAATATTGCGAAAATACTTTTACTCCAGGTATTTTTTGGATCAGAGGGCACTTTTATGTTGTTTTTTTCCAACTTTATTTAACCAGGTAGGCCTGTTGAGAACAAGTTCTCATTTACAACTGCGACCTGGCCAAGATAAAGCAAAGCAGTGTGACACAGAGTTACAAATTGAGTTACACCTTAATATGAAACAACGTCACTCTCATCTAGCTCAAACAATGGCAGGAGATGGCATATAGTAGGGATGGGCTTTGAAATGATTTCACTAATCGAATATCGTACTTTTTCGGTAATCCGGATAGTCCAAATTCATGTGTTTAAAAGAACCACCCCTCCACCTCACCTTCCCTCCCTCACCTCCACACACACGTCAATGGAGACTTACTCTCGCCACTACTCGAGAGAGCCGGTGCACTGCGCTCTGCTTATTTCAGCAGAAGGGTAGGGGAGGATCAGGGGCTGGTGTGTGTGACATGGGAGAGGAAGCAGCCAAACCGACTCGCGCAAATTAGACAAACGTGTGACTGCAATAGGTTATCTCATGCCAAATGGTAGTGACTGTATCAAATAGTTGTAAAGAAGCTAACTAGCTAAAGTAGCAAGGCTAATTCATGCTATGTTGCTGCGCTCTCCGTGGTGTACATGTCTACAACAACACCATTCATATGAAACAACGCCCTTCTCATGTAGCTAACTTCTAATTCAATTTTGCATTGACTGGACATTTTCCTCTTCACTTGCTACACGTGGAGCCTCAGACTGTAGCGCCGCTTTGATTGACCTACAATAACAACCCGCTACGGCTACCAGTGCGTCTTTTTTATGGTGCACTCATAAATCTGTTTTATGAAAATGTGTGTAATTGTCTATCCTTGTAGGCTATGTTGCAATGTCATGTAGATAATTTTCATTCATTTTAGACGAATACTTTTCATTGTTTAATACAGATATATAAAAACAGTACCAGTCAAAAGTTTGGACACCTACTTATTCCAGGGTTTTTCTTTATTTTTTAAAACTATTTTCTACATTGTAGAATAATAGTGAAGACAACAAAACTATGAAATAACACATTGGAATCATGTAGTAACCCAACAATTGTTAAACAACTCAAAATATATTTAAGATTCTTCAAAGTAGCCACTCTTTGCCTTGATGACGACTTTGTACCTGTCGCCATTTTGTTTCTCTGAAGTAAAGGTTGTCTACTTGAGTATGATTCTTTCAGTCTAGCTGAGATCATTCTGTTCCTACCATCTACCTCGCTGCCTACTGTCGCTGATGGCTGGCTATCTCACTGCCTACTGTCGCTGATGGCTGGCTATCTCACTGGCTACTGTCGCTGATGGCTGGCTATCTCACTGCCTACTGTCGCTGATGGCTGGCTATCTCACTGCCTACTGTCGCTGATGGCTGGCTATCTCACTGGCCTACTGTAATTCATCCTGACATTTTTCCTGTCAGAGAGGCGCTGGAGCGTTGACTACCTAACCGATTCTTTAGTACTCTTTCCACTGACCCGGGCTCAGGAATCCATCTGATGAAGGACACATTATGAGGGGGGTAACTCTCCAGTCCATAGTAGAAGGAGAATGGAAAGTTCATGAGATTTGTTGGCACTTGTCAATATGTCTTTGGTTTGCGCAGCTGATTGTGGCTGCTGGTCTAGTAATCAGACTGGAGGAGCAATGAACCCTGAAGTACGCAACCGTCACCTTTCCACCCCTGCCCATCAGTCAATCTTTTAACTCCCTTCTCTCTCCCTAGTTCACTGCTGTGTTACATCTCCCTCCCTGTTGCTTTTCTCTTGTCTATAGAATGTTGAGATTGAGACTAATCTCTCTCTCTTGGTCACATGATGTGTCCTGTCCTTGTGTGTTCTGTTTCAGTGAGATCACTGTTTCAATGAGATCAACGAGTGGTGAAGAGATCTCAAGTGAATTAGATTGCAGATCTGTTTTAATGGAGACTGATAGAAAGCTGTGACATTCTCTCTTTTCAGCAACAATTAGTGTTGTTGTCATATAGGGGGAAACTCACTTGATTAATGGTGCTGTGAGTACCACCTGGAAGGAAGCCATCCAACGTTCACATGCATTAGCCTGGTCCTGTCTTTGTGATATAACTACTGTGATCTACAGTTTGCTGTGATTGTTCCTGTCTTTGTGATATAACTACTGTGATCTACAGATTGCTGTGATTGTTCCTGTCTTTGTGATATAATTACTGTGTTCTACAGATTGATGCGATTGTTCTTGCCTCTTTTTTACTATGAATGCAACCATTGTGGTCCTAGGAAAAGTGGACTCAAAAGAGAGCAAGCACCTTAACCATGCGAAGGGCAACACAACCTGGGTTTGGGGGGCATGTTGAATTGAGTGTTGACATTACTTTGTGACACCTGCTGATGTAAAAAGTCCTTTATAAATTTGACTGATGATTTGGTGCTTTGGTACTTTTGACTTTTGATTTCAGCCTTATCTAGGATTAGATTAGATTAGATTTTGGCCAGAATGTCTTGACACAAACAAACAGCTCTCTCTGTTTTTGGCCAGATGAGAGTACTGTAGTGGGTAAAGAGAAGAGGGAGTGAAAACAAACTACACTGAACAAAAATATAAACACAACATGTAAAGTGTTGGTCCCATGTTTCATGAGCTGCAATAAAAGATCCCAGAAATGTTCCATACTCACAAAAAGCTGATTTCTCTAAAATGTTGTGCACACATCTGTTGACATTCTAGTTAGTGAGCATTTCTCCTTTGCCAAGATATTCCATCCACCTGACAGGTCTGTCATATCAAGAATCTGATTAAACAGCATGATCATTACACAGGTGCTGGGGACAAAAAAGGCAACTCTAAAATGTGCATTTTTGTCACACAACACAATGCCACAGATGTTTCAAGTTTTGAGGGAGCGTGCAATTGACATGCTGACAGCAGGAATGTCTAACCGAGCTTTTGCCAGAGAATTTGATGTTCATTCCTCTACCATAAGCTGCCTCCAACGTTGTTTTAGAGAATTTGGCAGTACGTTCAACCGGCCACACAACCGCAGACCATGTGTATGGCGTCCTGTGGGCGAGCAGTTTGCTGACGTCAACGTTGTGAAGAGTGCCCCATGGTGGTGGTGGAGTTATGGTATGGGCAGGCATAAGCAAGCTACGGACAAAGAACACAATTTCATTTTATCGATGGCAATTTGAATGCGCAAAAATACCGTGAATGTATCTGTGACCAACAGATACATATTTTTATTCCCAGTCATGTGAAATCCATAGATTAGAGCCTCATTTATTTATTTCCATTGACTGATTTATTTCCTCATATGAACTGTAACTCAGTAAAATATATCTTTGTTCAGTGTGTATATAGGAAAACATAGAGACTGCTGAAAAGACGCCTTTTCTCTTTGAAGTGATGAAGAGGGGAATGAAGAGTCTGAATCCGAGACCGAGTGCGCCACCGTGCATAGGGAGTGAGCGAGCGGGGGCTGATTTGTCACTTCTGAGTGTTAGAGGGGCGGGGGGGAGTACCCTGACACTGATGGCTTGTGAAGTTTCCTCTCGGATGCTAGTGAATTAGGTTGTCATGACGAATAATGCACTCCTTACAGTTGGTTGTGACTGTGGCCAACACCGGGCTGAATGAAGAGGATGGGAGAACAGGGTAAAGGCACATTCTGCAAAAAAGGTCCATATCAATCATTTTTGTTATTGCCTTCAATGATTCAAAACAAGGTGTCGTGTCCTTCAATGATTCAAACTCATTCTCAGAACAAGGTGTCATGTCCTTCATGTCCTTGTTGATACATGAGTTATTGCCCTATTTTCTGTCTCCAAGCACCCATCCCACGGAGTCCCCATCCCATAGAGCAGGGGTTCCCTAACTCGGTCCTGGGGCCCCACATGGGTGCACGTTTTGTTTTTTGCCCTAGCACTATACAGCCAGTGGGGGCCCCAGGACCGAGCTTGGGAAGCCCTGTCCCCATCCCGTAGAGCAGCTGCCACGCATAAGGACGTGCTTTTTAATTAATTTAGGCCTACATACATTTGCCTTTGGGAAGAACGGCTGGCCTACTGGATGTGTGCAACCTTGGCCCAGATAATGGCACTGAATACCATGGGCTTAAATGAAGAGGGAAGCTCTGAATGTAGCTGGAAGCTACAGCTGTCTGTGTCTGGCTCGCTAGCTGGCTGCCCGTGAAGGTAGCTGGAAAGTACAGCTGTTTGGGCCTGACTGGCAGGCTGGTGGCCTGTAAAGAATGGCCTGAGGTGCCTTAATGGCCCTTTTGAGCAGGAAATAAAGAGCTGAGTCATGCTAATGTGTTCATCTGAAGCACAGGTCTCATATACAAGTCCCATAAGTCCCTTCTCAGTATGATGAGGAATCTGCATTCGGATATGTTTGATATATTATATTTGATATATTACGTTTGATGTGTTTATATTACGTTTGATGTGATTATATTATGTTTGATATGATTATATTATGTTTGATGTGTTTATATTATGTTTGATATGATTATATTATGTTTGATTTGTTTGATATATTGTATTTGACCAGCAGCATACCACTCTACATCCCACTCCCACTGCTGGCTTGCCTTTGAAGCTAAGCAGGGTTAGTTCTGATCAGTTCCTGGATGGGAGACCAGATGCTGCTGAAAGTGGTATTGGGGAACCAGTAGGAGGAACTCTTTCTTCTGGTCTAAAAAAGTTATATTAAGAGTAGGGGTGTTAACCCTGTTGTCCTGGCTAAATTCCCAATCTACCATCATGGCCTATCTCATATCCAGCTTCCAATTGGCTCATTAATCTCCCCTGTAACTATACTATACCCTGTAACTATACCCCAGTTGATGTAAATGAGAATGTGTTCTCAGTCAACTTACCTGGTAAAATAAATATTGCTACGTGATAGGCTTTCAGAATGCATGGGGTGGGATGGGGGTGAGGGAGTGGTGGAAGCTTAAATATTCTATCTTGCCCATTCACCCTCTGAATGGCACACATACACAATCCATGTCTCAAGGCTTAAACATACTTATTTAACCGGTCTCCCCTTCATCTACACTGATTTGAAGTGGATTTTACAGGTGACGGGATCATAGCATTCACCTGGTCAGTCTGTCATGGAAAGAGGTGTTCCTAATGTTTCATCCACTCGGTGTATCCCACTGTCATGTTGATTTTGTCTCTGTTGGCAAAGTTGAGATTGACGTTGAATGGATGTGCTTTTAAAAGCAGAGAATCCAGGCCCCAAATTCCATCTTGGCCTCGTCTGCTTCTCTGCTTAGGAGCGACTCTGAGATGAGAAATGGCCGCACTGTTAAATGAACTTGCATCCAAAGGTAAGTGCTGAAGCAGGTACATTACACATTTATGGAGGAGGGAGATGAAGTCAGACTTCTGGCAGAGCCAGCAGCCACGCAAAATCTTAATTCCAATGAGTAGGATGATCCTCTGAGTGGTGGGGTCTGATAAGGAGCCTGTAGGAAGAGCTTACGGAGTCCCTCACACACTACAATCGTCTTCTTCCTTTTTATTAGGATTGTATAAAATAAGAATTAGTTCTTAACTGACTTGCCTAGTTAAATAAAGGTTAAATAAATAAATAAATACCTGGAGCGAGATTCTAAATACACACACACTGAGGGACGGTCATTCCACCACCCCCCTCACCCTCAAATAAGTCTTTAAGGAATTGGGATACTCTCAATGAACATTTTATCACAACCGCTAGCTCCCCTGGTGCCTGTAAACTCCACATCAGCTCCTCCACCCCCAGACTGTAAACTCCACATCAGCTCCTCCACCCCCAGACTGTAAACTCCACATCAGCTCCTCCACCCAGCTTCATCAACTCCCCTTGCTGTCCACTGGGAGTTTCGCCAATAGAGCATCTAATTTCAATTAGAGGTAAATCTCTGTTTTGATCTTGAACTTGAGTCGGTGGTGTTGAAAGGCCTCCTCAACCCATTTCATTAACCCAGTGGCCTCCTCGTACTCCCCTCCCCTCTCGTCAGAGTGCTGAGACCCTGCCAAAACCTAATCTACTCCCAGACTGCATTTTGTGTGTGTGTGTGTGTGTCAGAGAGCAACTTGGTCTCATAGACTAGATGTAACATTGTAAAATGTAAATCCGGGACACTTAAATTAGTTTAACATTTGACGTTTGTTATGGTTACATAAGACAGAAGGTTTCATAAGGCAAAAAAGAGAGTAGGGTGGTTGGTTGGGGTGGATGTGTTGGCATATAACAGGAACGTCTAGCAACCCAAAGGTTGCGTGTTTGAATCTCATCACGGACAGCTTTTGCATTTTAGCAACTTTGCAACTACTTGCTACTTTGCAACTGGTTAGCATGTTAGCTAACCCTTCCCCTAACCTTAACCCTTTAATCTAACTCCTAACCTTACCCCTAACCACTAACTCTAACCCCTAGCCTAGATAATGTTAGCCACCTAGCTAACATTAGAAACAACACATTAGAATTCGTTTATCATACGTTTTGCTCATTCGTACCATATTGTACAGAATAATACAACATGCTGGTTAGTGAGAGAGTATGTATGTTTCCCTTTGTTCACTGCACAATGCAACATGTCATTAAGAATGTAAGTCTTCCCCTGCACTGCAGACGTGATTTTCAGAGTTTGGGTTGATTGTGTTTAGTTCTGTGTGTGTGTGTGTGTGTGCACGCGTGCTTTGTGTGTGTTTCTGCTTGTGTAAGTGGTCGTGGTGGTGTGTGTGAGTGTCTCGGGGTAATTGGCCTCAGCTCTGGCCAGGGAATGTTGCTGACACAAAGAGAAAAATAACCACTTTTCTTCTCTTGCAACAATCAGCATGGCATCACTTGTACCATCAAACTGTGGTGCGGGGAGGGAAGGGGTGGAAAGGAGGGGGGAGAGGAGAGGAGGGAGGGGCCAATTCAGTTACTCTATGTCAAGATGCTCTGGAGGAGCCTACAGAGCATTCAGACTCCTGTGTTAAGACTGTGTTGGTGCGTATTGAGTTGGGCTAGACACTAGATATAAACGATGGAGAATCATCAATTGGGTTTTTCTATGTGTCAGAGAATACTATGGCGTCACAGGGCCCTATGACAGAACACTCAGTCTGAAACACCATACTTTCATACAATAGGGCCAATAGCAATAGGGTCTGTTTAGTGGGGTAATTATTCTTACAAGAGGAAGATGACCTGCAGTGAAATGTAGACTGTCACCCAAGGGACAGAGAATGCTGGGAAAATGGCTCTATTTTTAGTGAAGCTATCTGAAATGAGCAAAGGCTCAACTGAGCCTCTGTAGAATCCTGTAGACCTAGGTGTATACCTGTGGAAGCTCGATTGTACAATGAGGCCAACCCAGGATCAAATCAACAATCCTGATTGGAATTCTCAGAGTCTACCTCTATGGAAATCTATTATGCTTGCATGGTGTAAGCATTTATGAGGTGATGGCGTCCTTGGAGAGACAGACAGTAAGCCATGAATAAAGAACACCAGGTTCTATTCTAGTTGTTTTTATTCCCCCCTAGTTTCCGTGGTTTCACTGGTATTTGTTATCTTCCCTGGTGACCACGGCGACCCCTCTTCATCATGAAGCGTAGTGTCTCCTCCAACTCTGATTCAATGGCAATTATTTCCCCAAATGCAACTCTAATCACTAATCAGGGGAACGTCCAGGAGTGCAATTAGATGGCCCGTGTATCATTAGAACTGGAATTGACAGGCTGCATTATGCAGTCACTTAGTAGAGGACCGGAGATTGTATGCTGGGTGATGAGATTTGAGTTAGTCATTATGTTTGAAATGGAAGACGGCAGCTCCTCCACCATTGCTCAACATCGTGCAATGGTTTTGTATGGGGACATTGGAATGAGATGAAGTGTGTATGTATGTCCTGTCTTAATGTGTATGATAGGCCTACATTGGAGCACATCTCGGACTCAGATGAAGCCTTTTCCTCAGCTAAGAAGTACTTTTAATATAGAATGTATCATTTTTACATTTGACATTTTAGTCGTTTAGCAGATGCTCTTATCCAGAGCGACTAAGTAGTGAGTGCACACCCTTTTCCAGGACTAAGATTAATCTCTGTCTGGGAAACTTGCCTGCTGTGTTGATTGTGTGTCTGGTGGCACCTGGGCTTACTGTCTAAGACAAGACTATTACCAGCCCTCGGCTGGTCTGTATCAGAATAACATGTTGACTGCTGAATCAATGCTGAGAGAGGCAGTCAGCCATTAGGCTCCCCGAGGTCTCCACCCAGTTTGACTGAATATGGAATTTCCACAGAGCGGATGGCAACCCCAGCCTTTTCCCTCTTAGAGGACACTGGATTGATTTGTTTATGATAATGGCCCTGAACAAGGGATAATCAAGTCATTATGAGTTATTGGTCTCAACATCACTGATGGTCCCTGTAAACAACCACATTAGAAGCAGCCGTGACTGAAGACCCCAAACATGGAGCGAGGACATCTCTGCCAAGTGGGCGTATGCCAACCTGTTAAGAGCCTTAAAAATTCGGCCCACCAAGACATTTATTGGGCAATTGAACTAATAAACAACAGTATAGACCTCCATTGTCGCTCTCTCTTCTAGTCTCTCTCTCTCTGTCTCTCTCTCTCTCTCTCTCTCTGTCTCTCTCTCTCTCTCGCTGTCTGTCATCTTTCACCCACTCTTCTCTCTCTCTCTGTCCGTCTCTGTCTCAGACAACTCTCGTTGCTCATCTCATCTGGAATTCCTCACCCCCGGGCCTCCGTGGTTCCTTCTCCGGTGGTTTAGGAAATTACACACTTTCCTTTTTTTCTTGTGAAAGTGGGTGGTTGAGATGCTTTCCATTACAGTATCCATCACCACACACAGTTATTTTGATGGCGGGCAGATTTTTCCCCTCTCTAACACATGCAAGCCACCCTCAGGACTAAACACCAACAACATAGGAACAACAAGGGCTGGACGTTCCATGGTTTGTGCACTTCTGTGTTCCCCGATGAAGGAAGCCACAATTATTTGTAATATATTATGGCCACCTTGACTTCTCTAAGATTGGATAAGTACATCTACTTAGTGATTGAGGACAGGGTGTGCCTTCTTACCCTGTTGTATGACAGTCCTATAAGTCAGCCATTTTTTTATTTTTTTTATTTTTTACCTTTATTTAACCAGGCAAGTCAGTTAAGAACACATTCTTATTTTCAATGACGGCCTAGGAACAGTGGGTTAACTGCCTGTTCAGGGGCAGAACGACAGATTTGTACCTTGTCAGCTCGGGGGTTTGAACTCGCAACCTTCCGGTTACTAGTCCAATGCTCTAACCACTAGGCTACGCTGCCATTTCAATTATTCAGCCCTGAATAGTGCTCCTTGAATATTTTGAGAAAGATTCAGGAAAAACCTATAATACATAGAAAAGTAGTGAATTCTGAACTGAGATCTGCTGTTGAGTTATATTATTTAGTACCTGATAGTAGAGGTGTTTTTTGTCTTGTTGTTTTACCATCAGTCATTCCAGACATTTACCTTCATATAAATGTCTAAATGACTAACACTCCCGTCATTAACCATACCCAACAAAGCCACCACACACAGGACCACAACTGTCTTTCCAGACTGTTGACATAGTCCACTCTGACACACTTTCCTCCTGTACCCATTCATCCCCCTCTCCTTCCTCTACCTCCTTTCCTTCCTGTCCTTCCTCTACCTCCTCTCCTACCTCATCTCCTTCCTCTCCCTCCTCTCCTTCCTGTCCTTCCTCTACCTCCTCTCCTACCTCATCTCCTTCCTCTCCCTCCTCTCCCTCCTCTCCTTCCTCTCCCACCTGTCCTTCCTCTACCTCCTCTCCCTCCTCTCCCTCCTCTCCTTCCTCTCCCACCTGTCCTTCCTCTACCTCCTCTCCTTCCTCTCCTTCCTCTACCTCCTCTCCCTCCTGTCCTTCCTCTCCCTCCTGTCCTTCCTCTCCCTCCTGTCCTTCCTGTCCTTCCTCTCCCTCCTGTCCTTCCTCTCCCTCCTGTCCTTCCTCTCCCTCCTCTCCCTCCTCTCCTTCCTCTACCTCCTCTCCTTCCTGTCCTTCCTCTACCTCCTCTCATACCTCCTCTCCTTCCTCTACCTCCTCTACCTCCTCTCCTTCCTTTCCAGGCTGCTGCAGAAAGGAATGAATGTAATTTGCATCCTCTCACCAGCAGAGATAGGTTGTGTCCCAAATGGCACCCTGTTCCCTATACAGTGCACTACATAGTGCACCTAACACACGTCCCTGATCAAAAGTAGTGCCCTATGTAGGAAATATGATACATTATTGACGCAATCCGTACTGTATTCATGAGAAGATGTTGATTTATGCGGACACCCTAGGGGTTGGGATTATTGAGGAAAAGAGGGAGGGGCTCTGCAGTAGGGGAGGAGTCAAACCGTCCCTGCCAGAAGACACTGTGTGTCGTCCTAGCCCATAATAGGCAGAACAGAGCATCCTGTGGATGTGGGCTTGACCTTTGACCCCGTAATCCGTTTGAGGCAGGTTTCTGGGTCTCCTCCCTCCTCTCTCTCTCTTCAACCTCAGTCACAGAGCGCTCAGCTGTTGACACCTGTTGTTTGATGCATCATTTATTGAAGGCTGCTCGTTTCTAGAGCGCACTACACACAAACTCAAACACACTACACACAAACTCAAACACACTACACACAAACTCATACACACAGATACTCATACACACTACACACAAACTCAACACACAGATACTCATACACACTACACACAAACTCAAACACACAGATACTCATACACACTACACACAAACTCAAACACACAGATACTCATACACACTACACACAAACTCAAACACACAGATACTCATACACACTACACACAAACTCAAACACACAGATACTCATACACACTACACACAAACTCAAACACACAGATACTCATACACACTACACACAAACTCAAACACACAGATACTCATACACACTACACACAAACTCAAACACACAGATACTCATACACACTACACACAAACTCAAACACACACATACTCATACACACCACACACAAACTCATACACACTACACACAAACTCAAACACACACATACTCATACACACTACACACAAACTCAAACACACACATACTCATACACACTACACACAAACTCATACACACACATACTCATACACACTACACACAAACACACAAACACACATACTCATACACACTACACACAAACAAACTCATACACACTACACACAAACTCATACACACATACTCATATACACTACACACACTTACTCATACACACAAATTCAAACACACATACTCATACACACTACACACACAAACTCATACACACTACACACACATACTCATACACATTACATACACACATTAGACACGTACATACTACACAATACACACATACACACCCACACCGGCTGTCTGATACTTGGCATTATTTTGGAGCCATTGCCCTTCGGGAGTCTGTGTTCATTCAAGCGCTGTTCATCATCTGCCAAACACAACGCTATCTCCCATCACACCTCGACAGAAAGGTGGACCCCAATCTGTCAGGATCAGGTGTGTACTGCTGTGTCTGCTACTCCTCCCTGAACAACAGGTCCTACATCTGTGGCCTGTTCTGTTTACCACGAGAGGAGCTGAACTAGAAGCACCACCAGTAGATGGATCTGGCTTCTTCATGGAACATTTGACTTTGTGAATAACGGCCTTGTAATATGGTTTTGTCAATAGGCGTAGTCGGAGGCATGTCATGTCTGCCAGACAGACTTCATGGAGCAGGGAAACGTACTCCCTGCGCTCCGGCACCAGGATTGTGTGATCCGTTTCGGCAGATAGTTTGTTATTTAAAGATGGCGGCTGTCATCTTTCTGCAAACCCCTGGGAAACGCTGCCAGAACCAAGAGAATGAAGTCATAAATCCTCAGACACATCTTTAATTAGCCAGGCTTGGAAACAGCTGACGTTGCCTTTGGTGTCCAATTTGTCCACTGATGAAAAGCAGCGATGGCTCCCAACCTTCTTCACTCCTCCACTCATCAGACTTTCCTTGTCGCACCCATCTCGATCTCTCACTCTCTCTCACACTCTCTGTTACCCACTCACTTTGTCATTCTCTTTCCCTCTCTCGCACTCGCTCTCTCTCTCTTCCACTTTCTGTCTCTCTCGCACTTTCTGTCTCTCTCGCACTCTCTGTCTCTCTCTCGCACTCTCTGTCTCTCTCTCGCACTCTCTGTCTCTCTCTCGCACTCTCTGTCTCTCTCTTGCACTCTCTCTCGCACTCTCTGTCTCTCTCTTGCACTCTCTCTCGCACTCTCTGTCTCTCTCTTGCACTCTCTGTCTCTCTCTTGCACTCTCTGTCTCTCTCTTGCACTCTCTGTCTCTCTCTTGCACTCTCTGTCTCTCTCTTGCACTCTCTGTCTCTCTCTTGCACTCTCTGTCCTCTCTCTCTCGCTCTCTGTCTCTCTCTCTCACACTCTGTCTCTCTCTCTCACGCTCTCTCTGTCTCTCTCTCTCTGTCTCTCTCGCGCTCTCTGTCTCTCTCGCACTCTCTGTCTCTCTCTCTCTCTCGCACTCACGCTCTCTCTCTATCTGTCTCTCACTTACTCACATACTCACTATTTCGTTCAATCTCTCACATATTTGCCACTGTACTCATCTGGCAGGGAGAGCCAGCCAAGCAATTTGTCCTGACCTCGAGTCGGTGGCCATATTTGCCCAGCCACAGTTTCTGTTGGCAGAGGGGTAGGCCCCATCTGTGACAGGATGTTTATAATGGTTGCCACAAGGCGTCCGTCAACCATCTCCATACAGTGTTTACAAGGCAGCCGTGTCATTTGTACGTGTACGGGGGACGCTGGTCATCGCTGGGAAAACAGCCGAAATCAGACCCATTTCCTTTCACTCACTCCCTCCCTCCGCTCTCATCCCTTTTCTCTGCACTGGAAAAGCAGCTAGCCTCCTCCGTGTTGTCTGCCTAAGCCCTGAGCCTCTGGGATCAGTGGAAGCTTGCTGTAGACACATCCAAGTCCTCACTGTCACTGAGCCAGAGTCTCCTAAAGGGTTGGATCAGTCACTGAGCCAGAGTGTCTCCTAAGGGTTGGATCAGTCACTGAGCCAGAGTGTCTCCTACAAGGTTGGATCAGTCACTGAGCCAGAGTGACTCCTACAGGGTTGGATCAGTCACTGAGCCAGTTTCTCCTACAGGGTTGGATCAGTCACTGAGCCAGAGTGACTCCTACAGGGTTGGATCAGTCACTGAGCCAGTTTCTCCTACAGGGTTGGATCAGTCACTGAGCCAGAGTGTCTCCTACAGGGTTGGATCAGTCACTGAGCCAGAGTGTCTCCTACAGGGTTGGATCAGTCACTGAGCCAGAGTGTCTCCTACAGGGTTGGATCAGTCACTGAGCCAGAGTGTCTCCTACAGGGTTGGATCAGTCACTGAGCCAGAGTGTCCTCCTACAGGGTTGGATCTAGACACTGAGCCAGAGTGTCTCCTACAGGGTTGGATCAGTCACTGAGCCAGAGTGTCTCCTACAGGGTTGGATCAGTCACTGAGCCAGAGTGTCTCCTACAGGGTTGGATCTAGACACTGAGATAAAGTGTCTCCTACAGGGTTGGATCAGTCACTGAGTCAGTGTGACTCCTATACAGTGGTGTAATGTACTTAAGTAAAAATACTTTAAAGTACTATTTAAGTAATTTCTGGTGGTATCTGTACTTTACTTTACTATATATATTTTTGACAACTTTTACTTCACTAATAATGTACTTTTTACTACAAACATTTTCCCTGAGTGACTCCTCCAGGGTCGGACTCAGACACTGAGACAGAGTGACTCCTACAGGGTTGGACCCAGACACTGAGACAGAGTGACTCCTACAGGGTTGGACCCAGACACTGAGACAGAGTGACTCCTACAGGGTTGGACCCAGACACTGAGACAGAGTGACTCCTACAGGGTCGGACCCAGACACTGAGACAGTGACTCCTCCAGAGTGACTCCTACGGGGTTGGACCCAGACACTGAGACAGAGTGACTCCTACGGGGTTGGACCCAGACACTGAGACAGAGTGACTCCTACAGGGTTGGATCCAGGAGGCCTGGGAGGATTAGCTAAATATTTTTTGCAGTTTAAAAGCAGTGTTCCAGTGCATTGGAGCTGACGATTGAGTACGTGCTCTCCAAGTATGTGGATTTCTATGAGATGTGCTCTACATTGAGTTCTTAATGTTTTTTGAAACATTGTCCGTATCAATATTTAGTGAAAATTATTCCTTTTTGTAGAGCATTCGGTCGAGAAGAAAAAATGAATTCTGCTACAAAGACATATATTGCAGAGGGCTATTTCTTTCCACACCAGAGTATTGTTTAATGGCAATCAAATGACATTTTCAATAGAAAACGGACTGTGAGCTTATTCCCTTTGCTTTTGACATGTTCCTATAATAATGGCCTCTTGATGATCAGTCTTGCTTCAGGCCTATTTTGTAACTCATTAATACGAGACCGTTGACAAGGAAAAAGGGACGTCAGCAAATCCAAGACCACACGGCACATAATTATCTTCTGTTTCCCCTGATATATCCTCTGCCCATCTCGTTGCATCGCTATGGTTTTCATTTAAGAACATCTGCAGCCTCTCGCTTGAAATCACTCGTCGCGCATCATCGAATAGAAAGGTTTTGCTTTCGAGCACTTTCAACTCCAACGGACGCATAGGTGTGGAGATTCACCCCACTGGGCCCAGATGTCATTTCAAAGTCTATTCCACATTGGTTCACCGACGTTTCATTGAAATTACGTGAAAACAACTTTGATTCTTCCAGTGTGTCCTCAGTGGAACTCGTGTTCTCTCATTAAATGGTAATGAAAGAAGAAGAATATGTGTTTAAGCTCGGTGCTTCAGTGCCCCGAGGTAAAGCCTAGTGAGAGGCTCTGGGTTTCCGTGAGACACGAGTGATGTAATCGTTAAGAGGGAGTAATCTGCACGCAGGATGACCTCATCTCGATCTCTTTAAGAGTGGACTGTGTGACACATTTTAGTTAACGGGCACAGGCCTCATTCTTTCTCCCTAGATGCAGAGCTAGCTAGCCTCAGTGGAGACATCCACTCACATACTGTATAGGGAGACTCTCAATGGATGCAGGTAGCCTTGTGGTTAGAGCGTTGGGCCAGTAACAGAAAGGTTGCTAGGTCAAATCCCTGAGCTGACAAAGTAAAAATCTGTCGTTCTGCCCCTGAAAAAGGCAGTTAACCCACTGTTCCTATGCCGTCATTGTAAATAAGAATTAGTTATTAACTGACTTGCCTAGTTAAACAAAGGTTAAATTAAAATAAATAACTCTGTTCCTCTCGCCTCCTCAAAGCCAATTGGATGAGAAGGGCAGAGGTCCCTCCCCTCCGACCTTTTCATCCAATGGTTTCTGGAGAAGGACGTGAGGAATCAAGGAAATGCACTTGAGATTCTCCCCCTGATGTCAGCCATGATTCAGTCTTTGATTTCTATACCGATGCGTGTAGAGCAGTGCCATCAAGCTGCAGTCTCCAGAGACACCAGTGAAGCACTGAGGATGTCATCAAAGCCAGAAGCCAGTGTGGCGAGGCTACAGCGGAGTAAGTCGTGTGTTGGATGTGACAGGGGATTAGGGGACTCACTCTGTAATGCTGCTGTGTGTCATGCTCCTTGAGCGAGTGATAATACTCTGTAATGCTGCTGTGTTCCATGCTCCTTGAGCGACTGATAATACTCTGTAATGCTGCTGTGTGCCATGCTCCTTGAGCGAGTGATAATACTCTGTAATGCTGCTGTGTTCCATGCTCCTTGAGCGACTGATAATACTCTGTAATGCTGCTGTGTGCCATGCTCCTTGAGCGACTGATAATACTCTGTAATGCTGCTGTGTGCCATGCTCCTTGAGCGACTGATAATACTCTGTAATGCTGCTGTGTGCCATGCTCCTTGAGCAAGTGATAATACTCTGTAATGCTGCTGTGTTCCATGCTCCTTGAGCGACTGATAATACTCTGTAATGCTGCTGTGTTCCATGCTCCTTGAGCGACTGATAATACTCTGTAATGCTGCTGTGTTCCATGTTCCTTGAGCGACTGATAATACTCTGTAATGCTGCTGTGTGTCATGCTCCTTGAGCGAGTGATAATACTCTGTAATGCTGCTGTGTTCCATGCTCCTTGAGCGACTGATAATACTCTGAATCATGAACATTTCTGCTCAAACACGGTTAAGTTTGTCCTTCGTGGTTGTTTATCATGTCAGCCTGGAAATGGATTTAGTAATGGCGTTAATACCAGGATCCATAGACTGCGCAGTCAAAGTGCACATTCATGGCTAGTCTATCTCTGCGCACAAACTGCGACAACCAAAGTCAAGTGTGTTGTCGAGCGGTGCTTGTTCAGAACCAAAGACGAAAGCATGAGAGGATGTCTATTACCGCCACACATTCCCTCAGTTTGATGCGTCCACACCCTGGATAGTGTTTTATTGCCAGAGAGTTTACCTAATTAGCAGTTTGGTGCATATTTATCTCCTGTTAAAGAATCCAGAGGGTTGCTCTCACTCTGGTCGAGCTCCTAGCTGAATCCTGCTAGTCAGACCTATTCAGCACCAATGTGCTGTGCTGCAGCTTTGAAGGAAAGGCCAGCCGTGTCAGCTGAAATCTTCCCCTGGCGTCTGCTGTATGAAACCTGCACAAATTCCCTTCCTAACACGCCGGCCAATCGGCGATTCGGAGCTAGGATCTCGAGTCTGTCATAGGCTGATTCAGACTTGTACTGTAATTGTATCCCCCAAACATTTTAAAGAGCTCTTTTCTTTCACGGTTTCCAAGGACGTTGAAAGTCCTTTGTGGGCTTTTGGCTACATATATATTAGTGATGCTGAGGCTTCACAATGGGGCTTTTAATGGATTCCCAGGCAAGCCTCCTGCTGAGATTGGAGGCTTCCTATGGCCAGTAATACACCACTGACATTAGATCCAGTGATAAAGCAAAGCATTTGTTCACCCTCCACAGAGGACAACACAAGCGTTGGCAATGTGTGGATTTGTATTACAGCGCTGTCTGAGGACATCCAGCCCTATTTCTTATCCAGCTGCTCATTTGACCCGTCGATGGGAAGGGATGTCATCACTACGCTCATCAATGCCAATTTCCTGTTTCCGTGGAGAGCAGTGTAACTCCTTTTGTAAATCCCTATAGCTTTGCACTTGCTGTTACAATGTAAGCCTCCCCTGTGCTAATAGATGCCGGAGCAAGACAAACAAAAGTCTCTCATTTACTACGCCTTCCATTTTGGATCGCTGTGGTAGATAGCGTTGCAAGATCGATACGGCACCCGCCACCAGGCTCAGCTCTCTTTCCACACACACACAGACTGCATGTCTACGGCTGACTGGAGCGAGTAGACAGACAGACACGAGCCCTGTGTGTTCCCCCTGGTATCACTATCGGACAGCCTGGAGGACCCAGCCCAGCGACGGATGGCTTTGCCAGACCCACTGAGATAGTGGATGATGGAGAAGGCTGGCATGTTCAGTAGCCAGAGAAATGAGAGGCCAGGGCCTTTAAGTGTGACATCTGGCTCAAGGCCGGAGCTCAGAGGGAAGCTTGTGCCACCGAGAGAGACTCATTCATCACTAACAGGGACTGTAGAGTAGCAGACGGTACTGGAAGACCAGACGTGTCTCCAGACTCCCAGTCAATGCGCTCTTCTATTTGTAGAGCTGACGTATACATTGTTGCCTCAGGGCCTCCAGCACCGTGCACTGGGGAGTGTCCTCAGAATGACACAGATTTGCTTCTGCTCAGCACGAAACACAATTGACTGGTAGAATTTGGTCAGATATTGTACCTTTTCTCATTCGATATAGGCCTAAGTAAGGGTGGGTTAACTAAATGGTTAGGAGTGTTTCTTTTCTCATCTGAGGCTGGAGTTTTGTCTGCGCCTAATTCGGTCAGTTTAATTCTTCTGAGGAAGAAAAAGGGGGGACTTCAGTGTAGTTTAGAGTTCAGAAGTTGTTTTTCGAGGGGCAGGCCACAGAGCAGGGCTGTTGCGGGGATTTAAGAACAAATTTTTCCTACGATCATTAAAACAACCAGTCAACCAAGGCCACTGGATCTAAGCTGGGATGCAGT